>NC_092163.1:27120737-27248237 GCF_045791955.1 Oncorhynchus clarkii lewisi | reverse complement strand
GACCCTGCCGCACGAGCATGCTTTTGCGGCACAGTCGATAGCGCGCCGGACCTCGGGCATTATGAACATTATGTTCAAAATGTATGTTGTGTGAAGTAGTGACCGGTGACATATGCCTAGTTTCCTGAAACGGGTCACACATATATACATAAATACATTTTCCACTAACCCTACCACCCTTCCCCTAATTGGAGTAAAGTAATGAACAACAACAATTGTGCTTCTGCTTTCAGCTTTTACATACTATATAGATTTTATGGACACTATCTACAGTATTTTGCAATAGTTATATTTGTTTGTTTTTAGTCCTGTCCTTCCTCTACCCTAAACCTTTCTCATCTATTTCTGATTTCCATCCAGTTTGATTTCTATTTGCCATATACTTTTAACTGTGCTGTTTCACAAAAGTTCTGAACCTACAGTATATACACTTTACAGACACAGTATATTTTACAAGAGTTCTCTTGTTGTTATTAGTCCCACCTTTCAGCTCCATTCAACCCCTACCATCTCTCATTTAACACCATCCATATTGGATTTCTATTTGCCATATATTTTTCTACTGTGTAGTGATGTTTCACAAAAGTTCTGAACCTTTCTATTATCATGTTTTCTACAGATTGTAAATTAAAGATACTTTTTTTTGCTAAAAGTATTATTAAATGATTTATCAATTGACTTCCTTGACTTTTCAAATCACCCAGTAGTGCTATCTGCAGAGTTAGCTCCAGATAAATGTTGCAATGCTCTATTCTCAGTAAACCCTAGACACTGTTGTGGGTGAAAGGCCCAGGAGGGCGGCTGTTTCTGACATACTGGATCCGGAACACCTGGCACCGACGATCATACCACGCTCAAAGTCGCTTAGGTCACCCATTTGGCCCATTCTAACGGTCACTTGTACAGTAACTTAATGCCTCGATGCCTGTCTGCCTGCTTTATATAGCAAGTCACAGAGCTATCGATTTTCGAAAAAGGGGTGGTGTACCTAATAAGCTGCTAAAATTGTTTATATACAGTGCATTCGGAAAGTATTCAGACCCCATGACCTTTTCCACATTTTGTTACATTACAGCCTTATTATAAAATGGATTGACAAAAAAATGTCTTCATCAATCTAAACACAATGCCCCACAATGACAAAGTGAAATCCATTTTTTTTATGTTTGCAAATGTATATATATAAAACAGAAATACCTTATTTACATAAGTATTGAGACCGTTTGCTATGAGACGCGAAATTGAGTTCAGGTGCACCCTGTTTCCATTGATCATCCTTGAGATGTTTCTACAACTTGATTGGAGTCCACCTGTTGTAAATTCAATTGATTGGTCATGATTCGGAAAGGCACACACCTAAGATCCCAGAGTTAACAGTGCATGTCAGCAAAAACCATGCTATGTCTGCAGCATTGAAGGTCCCCAAGAACACAGTGGCCTCCATTGTTCTTAAATGGAAGAAGTTTGGAACCACCAAGGCTCATCCTAGGGCTGGCCGCCTTGCCAAACTCAGCAATCGAGGGAAAAGGGCCTTGGTCAAGGAGGTGACCAAGAACCTGATGATCACTCTAACAGAGCTCTAGAGTTCCTCTGTGAAGATGGGAGAACCTCCCAGAAGGACATCCATCTCTGCAGCACTCCACCAACCAGGTCTTTATGGTAGAGTGACCAGACGGAAGACACTCCTCAGTTAAAGGCACACGACAGCCCACTTGGAGTTTGCTAAAAGGCACCTTAAGGACTGTCAGACCATGAGAAACAAGATTCTCTGGTCTGATGAAACCTAGGTTGGCCTGAATTCCAAGAGTCACGTCTGGAGGAAACCTGTTACTATCTCTACGGTGAAGCATGGTGGTGGCAGCATCATGCTGTGGGGTCTTTCAGTGGCAGGGATTGTGAGTCTAGTCAGGATCGAGGGAAAGATGAACGGAGCAAAGTACAGAGAGATCCTTGATGAAAACCTGCTCCAGAGTGCTTAGTGCCTCAGACTGGGGCGAAGGTTCACCTTCTACAAGGATAACGACCCTAAGCACACAGCCAACAACACAGGAGCGGCCTCGGGACAAGTCTCTGAATATCCTTGAGTGGCCCAACCAGAGCCCGGACCTGAACCCAATCTAACATCTCTGGAGAGACCTGGACATAGCTGTGGAGCGACGCTCCCCATTCAACCTGACAGAGCTTGAGTGGATCTGCAGAGAAGAATGGGAGAAACTCCCCAAATAAAGGTGTGTCAAGCTTGTAGTGTCATATCCAAGAAGACTCAAGGCTTGTAATCGATGCCAAAGGTGTTTCAACAAAGTACTGAGTTTTTAAAATGTATAAACCTTTGTAAACATTTCTAAAAATGTGTTTTTGCTTCGTCATTATGGGGTATTGTGTGTAGATTGATGAGGGAAAGAAACAATTTAATCCATTTTAGAATTAAGGCTGTAACAAAATGTGGAAAATGTCAAGGGGTCTGAATACTTTCCGAATGCACTGTATATATACTTTATTTCACCCACCCCTACCATCCCTACCCTGATTGGAATAAATTACTTACTTAATTACGGTACTTAATGCAGCTGGTGGCCACAACTGTTACTTTTGATTTTGACCCCCCTTTGTTCAGGGACACATTATTCCATTTCTGTTAGTCACATGTATGTGGAACTTGTTCAGTTTATGTCTCAGTTGTTGAATCTTGTTATGTTCATACAAATATTTACACATTTTAAGTTTGCTGAAAATAAACGCTGTTGACAGAGAGAGGATGTCTCTTTTTTTGCTGAGCTGAATTGCTAAGTTTTCTATCAAAGTTCAAATTTGCAAGATCGCTCAACACATCCCTATATATACAGTGCCTTGCGAAAGTATTCGGCCCCCTTGAACATTGCGACCTTTTGCCACATTTCAGGCTTCAAACATAAAGATATAAAACTGTATTTTTTTGTGAAGAATCAACAACAAGTGGGACACAATCATGAAGTGGAACGACATTTATTGGATATTTCAAACTTTTTTAACAAATCAAAAACTGAAAAATTGGGCGTGCAAAATTATTCAGGCCCCTTAAGTTAATACTTTGTAGCGCCACCTTTTGCTGCGATTACAGCTGTAAGTCGCTTGGGGTATGTCTCTATCAGTTTTACACATCGAGTGACTTGGCCATTCTAACACCTGGATATGTTTATTTTTGAACCATTCCATTGTAGATTTTGCTTTATGTTTTGGATCATTGTCTTGTTGGAAGACAAATCTCCGTCCCAGTCTCAGGTCTTTTGCAGACTCCATCAGGTTTTCTTCCAGAATGGTCCTGTATTTGGCTCCATCCATCTTCTCATCAATTTTAACCATCTTCCCTGTCCCTGCTGAAGAAAAGCAGACCCAAACCATGATGCTGCCACCACCATGTTTGACAGTGGGGATGGTGTGTTCAGCTGTGTTGTTTTTACGCCAAACATAACGTTTTGCATTGTTGCCAAAAAGTTCAATTTTGGTTTCATCTGACCAGAGCACCTTCTTCCACATGTTTGGTGTGTCTCCCAGGTGGCTTGTGGCAAACTTTAAACAACACTTTTTATGGATATCTTTAAGAAATGGCTTTCTTCTTGCCACTCTTCCATAAAGGCCAGATTTGTGCAATATACGACTGATTGTTGTCCTATGGACAGAGTCTCCCACCTCAGCTGTAGATCTCTGCAGTTCATCCAGAGTGATCATGGGCCTCTTGGCTGCATCTCTGATCAGTCTTCTCCTTGTATGAGCTGAAAGTTTAGAGGGACGGCCAGGTCTTGGTAGATTTGCAGTGGTCTGATACTCCTTCCATTTCAATATTATCGCTTGCACAGTGCTCCTTGGGATGTTTAAAGCTTGGGAAATCTTTTTGTATCCAAATCCGGCTTTAAACTTCTTCACAACAGTATCTCAGACCTGCCTGGTGTGTTCCTTGTTCTTCATGATGCTCTCTACGCTTTTGACGGACCTCTGAGACTATCACAGTGCAGGTGCATTTATACGGAGACTTGATTACACACAGGTGGATTGTATTTATCATCATTAGTCATTTAGGTCAACATTGGATCATTCAGAGATCCTCACTGAACTTCTGGAGAGAGTTTGCTGCACTGAAAGTAAAGGGGCTGAATAATTTTGCACGCCCAATTTTTCAGTTTTTGATTTGTTAAAAAAGTTTGAAATATCCAATAAATGTTGTTCCACTTCATGATTGTGTCCCACTTGTTGTTGATTCTTCACAAAAAAATACAGTTTTATATCTTTATGTTTGAAGCCTGAAATGTGGCAAAAGGTCGCAAAGTTCAAGGGGGCCGAATACTTTCGCAAGGCACTGTATATATACACCAAGCACATTGATTTCATCATCCGCCCATTTAATCGGGGGACCACAAGGCAATTGAAAGTTTGATTTAAAGTTTTAAAGTTTAAAGTTTTTTCTTTTAGAGACCCTATCCATAATATAGTATATTTATCATAGTTGGGTTTTAGTCCGGAGAAACTGGATAAATGATCCAGGTCCTCAACTTGAATCATCGGCGTACATTGATAAATAAATGTTTAGCCCCTTATGTTATCATTGCATTTTTAAAGCTAACAGTTCAATGGCCATAATGCATAGGTATGGTGACAGAGGGCAATCTTGTTTTACTCCTGTTGACTATTCAAAGTTATTTATTATTTTACATGAAGGATTGTTGTACATGAGGTATACCCATCTAATGAGAGATTCTACAAAGAAAAAAAAATCCAGGCACTTATAAACAGATTCTAGATATACTGTATCAGATATATTTCTAGATATACTGTATTTCCCTGCATTCTCAAATTTTGTAGTAGTTGTCTAAAGTTGTCTCCAATACATCTTCCTTTTATGAATCCCATCTGATCGTGATGAGTAATGTCCGGTACGATCTTTTTTATTCTTTGAGCAATAAATTTTTTCAATATTATTTTTCTTTGTATTGCCCCCCTGGCTCCTGGCTTCAGTAGGAGAGAAATTAGCCCCTCTTTTTGTGTGTCCAACAGTTTGCAATTTATATGAGTAATTAAAACATGATAGTAATGGCTCTTTCAATATTTCATAAAACGTTTGATACATTTCCATTGGAATGCCATCGAGACCAGGTGTTTTCCCCGTCTGAAAGGAATCAATCGAACCATAGTTCTTTATGTGTAATTAGGCCTTCACAAGATTGTGTTTGTGTCGCAGATAGTTTCATATGTTTTTTGGGGAGAAGGATATCACAAAACCCATCGTCAATTGAGGAACTTTGTTTATGAGATAAGGATTCATTTTGGTAGCGTTTCTATATTGAAGGTTTAGGATTTTTTTAGTTTTTTTTTTTAGATAAATGAAACTCGATCATTCCTGAATAAGTTCCTCAAACTACTTTTGTTTTGTGTCTAGATGATTCAGTGCTTCTGTATTACATGTATCTACACCATTCATGTTTAATGTTAGATTTTCTTTTTCTGTTGTAATTCTTTTCTCTGTTGACCGATACTGTTTTTGTTTCTATGATGAAAATTGAATTGAATGGCTTCTAAAGGCTGATGTGGGTCCGCTGAACCTGTATTATGCAAGAAAAAGTCTTATGAATTTTTTTTTTTTTAAGAAGGTAGTGTCAGTCAATAAACCCTGGTAAAATGTCCAATATACCCATCCTTGTGTAAAGTCTGTCATAGCTATATGGAGGGATATATGTTGATCATTGATCACATTTGATCGTCAAACAATACCATTTTCACTTTTGGCACCATAGAAAAAGATCCCAGAAAATAATCAATCCGACCTGCTTGATTATGCCTCCTCCATGTATATCTTATGAGATGCAGGTTTTTAAGCCTCCAAATATCCATCAATTCCAACGTGTCCATAATATTTGTAATCTCTTTGAGCGCCAGAGGTTGATAGTTGGTAGTAGGGTAACATGGGGTAAGACAACCCTCCCTAAGATCAATGTCTAATTGCTGACATAAAAAAGCTTAGTTTGGAAAGACCAATTGTAGCTGGAAGATGGCCATGCTTAGGGTAACCAACTATAAAGGAAAGTAAATGGCTACAGTTAACAGATTTGTAGTTATTTAATAAAATGTATTTTTTAGGAAAGGGGCATTTTGCCCAGATTACCGGGGTAAGGTTAATTCCACCCCAGTTAAATTTGAGCATAGCTCGTGAGCCCACCTCTGACACTGCTCGCACCGTTTCCAGTCCCCACCGGTAACAGAGAAGAGCTTGTAACAGAACAAGCATTCTGCATCCCCTTCTTTTAGGGTGTTTGTTGTGGTTTTGGAACCTGGAACAACCTTTTTCAGTATCACACGTTTCTTTCTCCCTTTGCGTTCTTCCTTCTCTCTTATTTGTTTGCCTTGTTCTCCAGAAACCTCTTGTGGGGTGAGGCTATTAGGACTGTAGCCGACTCAGCCTTTCTTTTCCTAGGTCTCACGTCCTGTATCCTTGGCCTATGGGACAACTCCAAGATGACCTTTGCCGCAGTTTGTTGTTGTAGAACTGGTACTTTAAACAAAATCAAACAAACAAACTAACTAACAAGTAAACAACAACAAGAACTCATGCATATTGGTTTAATAAACAAGTATTTGTAATCACTCTATATGCTACTATATATTTCCTAAAATAAATGCTGATGTTTTTTCTTACCAACATTCGGAGCAAGGTCACTGGAGACCTGTGGGTGCTGGGCAGGCTGTGGGATGGAGGTTGTGGCGGAGGTTGATGTTGTTGGCAGAGGTTGTGGCAAGGGGTAGAGGTCATGGTGGGGGTGAAGCCAAAAGCTCGAGCCAGACTGGTTGCTTGTGGGATACGGATGGATACTTCTGGGTGCCGCTTCATAAAACTGTAAAACCAGGCTATGCCTGCCAAACGCCTTTCTTTATTGAATGTGGATGTGGATTCCAAACAGCACATTCAAAGGTATGTTTTCGGACATCCCAAGATGTAGTCCGAAAAAGGCTCGTCCATTTTGGGATATGACACACCAGATCACATTTGAAAGACACATTGGAGACTGGTAACCCACCCAAATGGTTGTGGCCTGGGGTTTTGGGTTGCTTGTCTCAGTTTTGGGTGGCACATTTAAAGCATGGGCAGCTGCCTTAATGTCCTGCCCATTTCATTGTCAAATAGACTGACTTTTCTGCCATCTTCAAATATCAATATTCTATCATTAAGAGGTTGGGGAAGGACAGAGAAGTTGATCCTGATTCGATAACCCTCACAGCTATCCTCCAATTACAACAATAATCCAAATATTGGAACTCTATCACTAAGCAACTGTTTTTGTTTGTCCAGACGAAACTAGTCTTTTAAAAGTTGCTAGCTCACATCTAAATGCTCAAACTAAATACATACTGCAATTCCAACCCAAAAACCTTTTGGATTTTGGGATTTTTTCAATCCCAACCTGAATCAAGATCCCTATTTTCTAAATTGTTTTGTGCGCCCCTTATGTGCACTTCTGGTAATACTGTATACCCGAATATGGTACAGAAATGGTATGACGGGATGAAAATCTGGATACCACCCAACCCTAGCTCCAACTGGCTCTAAGTAAACCTCCAGTTGTCCTCCAATTTCCCTCCCACAGAAACCTCCACCTCTCACATACACATGAACCCTAGGGCCCTTAAAAATGTCTTAGGGCTGAGATCCGGCTAACGGGATCGATATGACAACAGCCAGTGAAAGTGCAGGGCACCAAATTCAAAACAACAGAAATCCCATAATTAAAATTCCTCAAACATACAAGTATTTCACACCATTTTAAAGATACATACGATTTCAAATAGGCTTTACGGCGAAAGCACCACAAACGATTATGTTAAGTCAGAGCCAAGTCACAGAAAAACACAGCCATTTTTCCAGCCAAAGAGAGGAGTCACAAAAATCCGAAATAGAGATAGATTTAATCACTAACCTTTGCTGATCTTCATCAGATGACACTCATAGGACTTCATGTTACATGTACATGTATGTTTTGTTCGATAAAGTGAATATTTATATAAATAAATCTCAGAATACATTGGCGCGTTATGTTCAGTAATTCCAAAAACATCAGGTGATTTTGCAGAGAGCCACATCAATTTACAGAAATACTCATTAAAATGTTGATGAAAATACAACTGTTATACATGGAACTTTAGATACACTTCTCCTTTAACCTGTTGAGTGTAGGGGGCAGTATTTAGATTTTTGGATGAAAAACGTTCCCATATGAAACTGCCTATTTCTCAGGCCCAGAATCCATATAATTGTCAGATTAGGATAGAAAACACTCTAAAGTTTCCAAAACTGTAAAAATATTGTCTGTGAGTATAACAGAACTGATATTGCAGGCGAACCCCTGAGGAAAATCCAACCCGGAAGTGCTGTTTTTCCTGAAAGCTCTGTTCCCATTGCCTGCCTTCGCTCCATTTAAAGGGATATCAACCAGATTCCTTTTCCTATGGCTTCCACATGTTGTGTACAGTCTTTAGACATAGTTTCAGGCTTTTATTTTGAAAAATGAGCAAGAAAGATCACATCGCGTCATTGCATGGCTGGGTGCCAGCAGCATTTTGCATGCACAACAGCTTGGAGGAGACAATTTTTCTCTCTCTCCTATTGAAGAAGGTACAGTCCGGTTGAAATATTATCGAAAAATATATTGTAAAAACAACCTGAGGATTGATTATAAAAAACGTTTGACATATTTCTACGAACTTTACGGATACTATTTGGAATTTTCGTCTGCCCGGTCGTGACCGCTCGAGCCTGTGGATTTCTGAACATAACACGCCAACCAAATGGAGGTATTTTGGATATAAAAATAATCTTTATGGAACAAAAGGAACATTTATTATGTAACTGGGAGTCTTGTCAGTGCAAACATCCGAAGATCATCAAAGGTAAGCAATTCATTTTATTGCTTTTCTGACTTTCGTGACCAATCTACTTGGCTGCTAGCTGTTTGTAATGTTTTGTCTGCTGAGAGAGATAGATGTCCTTACATAAATGCTTGGTATGCTTTCGGCAAAAAGCTTTTTTGAAATCTGACATGCCAGGTGGATTAACAACAAGCTAAGCTGTGTTTTGCTATATTGCACTTGTGATTTCATGAAAATTAAATATTTTTAGTAATTTAATTTGAATTTGGCGCTCTGCAATTCAGCGGATGTTGATGAAAATTATCCCGGGTGCATCAAGAAGTTAATGCAACTGCTGTGTCAGATTTCAAACAAGTTTTACGGAAAAAGCAAACCATGCAATAATCTGAATACGGCCCAAACAAGCCAAAAAGCTATCCGCCATATTGTGCAGTCAACAGAAGTCAGAAATAACATTATAAATATTAACTTACCTTTGATGATCTTCATCAGAATGCACTCCCAGGAATCCCAGTTCCACAATAAACGTTTGTTTTGTTCGATAATGTCCATCATTTATGTCCAAATAGCACCTTTTGTTAGCGCGTTTGGTAAACAAATCCAAACTCACGAAGCGCGTTCACTAGGAGCAGACAAAAAGTCTAAAAGTTCCGTTACAGTCCGTAGAAACATGTCAAACGAAGTATAGAATCAATCTTTAGGATGTGTTTAAGAGGTTGGGACCCATCCCTTGAAAAGAGCACAACTGGAGGGCAAACTACCTGCCCTCCAGGACAACTACACCACCCGATGTCACAGGAAGGCCATAAAGATCATCAAGGACAACAACCACCCGAGCCACTGCCTGTTCACCCCGCTATCATCCAGAAGGTGAGGTCAGTACAGGTGCATCAAAGTTGGGACCGAGAGACTGAAAAACAGCTTCTATCTCAAGGCCATCAGACTGTTAAACAGCCACCACTAACATTGAGTGGCTGCTGCCAACACACTGACTCAACTCCAGCCACTTTAATAATGGGAATTTATGGGAAATGATGTAAAATATATCACTAGCCACTTTAAACAATGCTACCTAGTATAATGTTTACATACCCTACATTACTCATCTCATATGTATACGTATATACTGTACTCTATATCATCTACTGCATCTTTATGTAATACATGTTTCACTAGCCACTTTCTCTATGCCACTTTGTTTACATACTCATCTCATATGTATATACTGCACTCAATACCATCTACTGTATCTTGCCTATGCCGCTCTGTACCATCACTCATTCATATATCTTTATGTACATATTCTTTATCCCCTTCCACTTGTGTCTATAAGGTAGTAGTTTTGGAATTGTTAGCTAGATTACTTGTTGGTTATTACTGCATTGTCGGAACTAGAAGCACAAGCATTTCGCTACACTCGCATTAACATCTGCTAACCATGTGTATGTGACAAATAACATTTGATTTGATTTGATTTGAAGTGGCATTTACAGAACAAAACCAGGTTAGCAGCCATAAGTGTTTTGCTTCGGTTGTAGAATATAATTATACATTTTTTTATCCGCATACATTAATTCCTTTCCACAATCCACATTTAAGCACACAGATATGATTTATTTTATATTACAGCTTGTGATTCCATCCTGTATGGTTCATTACCCTACCCTAGCAACAACAACTGTGGGATGCATACACGTACACACCCCACCCACACATATACATCTATACCTCTTCCCGTGTACCATACGCCCACCTGCACGTGCGCACGCACGCACACACGCACGCACGCACACACGCACGCACGCGCGCACACACACACACACACACACACACACACACACACACAGGTCAGTTGTTCAACAGTTGTCCCATCCCCTAGCCCAGCTAAAGAATATATTTTATTTGTGAATGCTTTTACCGTTGTGGCTGTTTTGAGAAGTGTACCAACATTTTGCAGGGATGGGAAGATTTGTCTAGTCCTGGCTGATGGAACTCGGACCTCTCCCCTCTCCGCAACACACACACTGGTCCCCCATAGAGACACTTCTTCCCCGGCACCTCTGTGCACCTCTGTGCAGTCAGACCATTATTATTATACTGTGCCACCAGGGCCACAGTATTCTGCCACCTCTCTGATTGTCCGAGTGCGACCCTCCCCCAATGGGTTGCTGCAGCCAGTGTTGCCAGCACTGCCATGACCTGGGTGGGGGTACTCCACCAGAAATCTCACCGGCTAGGTACGAGGTCATCAAGGTTCTCTTGGCAGCTTTAAGAATTTGGTTTAGACTGGACCAACCCTGCCATGCAGGAACAGAGTCGTGAGGGGGTGGTGCTGCTTTAGTGGGTCTCTGACTGGATTCATCTTTCTTTCTTGGCTATGTAGGCAACTTGCAGTAAGCCTATCAAACGGGTAAAGATGTCTCAGTAGTGGGTGTGGGTGTAATTATTTAGGTATGGAAATATATAATATTAGAATATGATTCTAATGTTGGGTGAATAGGTTTATTCGAATGCACATTTTACACTCTGACAGCATGTCTGTTTCCATGCAAAGACAGATCTAAAGAAATATGTATTTCATATATTTCAGAAGAACAGAATAGCATACTCTAAGTAGCTCTTATGTTAGGCCCTGATCTGGCTATGCCATATGGCTGTGGGCTACATCTAGTTCCTTTAGTAGACAAGAATTGCTTAGAATTCTGTGGTATTATTTAATATTATTTTATAGCATGAAGAGTACAATTTAACATATCGTAATAAATTTGAAAGGATATTTTCTCCAAATTATTTCTGAGGGAGTGCGCACATGCAGCTAATCTGTGTTGAGCGGTTAACAAAAAAACAGGTCCTCCTATATGCTTAATAACTTTTGTTGTGATACAAACTATGGGCTATATGTTTAATCTTTAGTACATTCTAAGGCTGCATGACGCAACTCTAATGATGATTTGAAGTAGCATGAAAGGCATGTGCTCTGCTTAGTTTTTTTTGCACAGGCTGCACACCCTTCATCAGTCTCTCATTCACAATTTGACAAGCACTTGGTAATGGCTTGAATTTCCCGGCAGCATACCCCTTGTGTGGCCGTAATGCCCCCTTAAAAACGACATGCCTTTTGTGGCCAGTGGCTGTTGTGCCCTTGGAATGAATATAATAATTATTATTCCCCTCGTCGGGCTGTGTGCGCCGAAGCACCACTCACTCACATGGCTCTCTCAGATATCTACATTCTTGAAAACCTGCTCAGGACCTCAAACTGGGGCGAAGGTTCACCTTCGAACAGGACAATGACTCCCCAAATACTGTTGTTCTGAGCTTGTACCCAAGAAGACTCAAGACAGTAATTGCTGCCATAGGTGCTTCAACAGAGTACTGAGTAAAGGGTTTGAATATTTTTTATAAATGTGATATTTAAGTTTCAATTTTTTTATACATTTGCAAACATTTCTAAAAACCTGTTTTTGCTTTGTCATTATGGGGTATTGTGTGTAGATTGATGAGGAAAAAAATATTTAATCAAACTTAGAATACGGCTGTAATGTAACGACACGTGGAAAAGTTTACAAAACATTATGAACACCTGCTCTTTCATGAAATAGACTGACCAGGTGAATCCAGGTGAAAGCTATGATCCCTTATTGATGTCACTTGTTAAATCCACTTCAATCAGTGTAGATGAAAGGGAGGAGACAGGTTAAATAATAATTTTTATGCCTTGAAACAATTGTGACATGGATTGTGTATGTGTGCCATTCAGAGGGTGAATGGGCAGAACTAAAGATTTAAGTACTTTTGAACGGGGTATGGTAGTTGGTGGCAGCTGCACCGGTTTGTGTGTATCAAGAACTGTAACACGGCTGGGTTTTTCGCGCTCAACAGTTTCCTGTGATTAACAAGAATGGTCCACCATCCAAAGGACATCCAGCCAACTTGACACAACTTTGGGAAGCATGGGCCAGCATCCCTGTGGAACGTCTTTGACAACTTGTAGAGTTCATGCCCGATGAATTGAGGCAACATACAGTGCCTTCAGGAAGTATTCAGACCCCTTCACTTTTTCAACATTTGTTACGTTACAGCCATATTCTAAAATAGATTAAATAAATACAAATCCTCAGCAATCTACACACAATGCCCCATAATGACAAAGCGAAAACAGGTTTTTAGAAGAAGAAAAAATAAGCAGAAAAACCTATTTCACGTAACTATGGGTTCAATTCAATTGATTTGGAAAGGTACACACTTGACTATACAAGGGTCCACAGTTTACAGTGCATGTCAGAGCAAAAGCCAAGCCATGAGGTCAAAGGAATTGTCAGTAGAGCTCAGAGACAAGATCTGGGGAAGAGTACAAAAACATTTCTGCAGCATTGAAGGTCACCAAGAACACAGCGTCCTCCATAATTCTTAAATGGAAGAAGTTTGGAACCACCAAGACTCTTCCAAGAGCTTGCCGCCCGGCCGATCTGAGCAATCGGGGGAGAAGTTCAGGGAGGTGACCAAGAACCCGATGATCACTCTGACAGAGCTCCAGAGTTCCTCTATGGAGATGGGAGAACCTTTCAGAAGGACAACTATCTCAGTGGCACTCCACCAATCAGGACTTTATGGTAGAGGGGCCAGATGGAAGCCACTCCTCAGTAAAAGGCACATGACAGCCCGCTTGGTGTTTGCCAAAATGCACCTAAATACTGTCAGACCATGATAAACAAGATTCTCTGGTCTGATGAAACCAACATTTTACTCTCTGGCCTGAATGCCAAGCGTCACGTCTGGAGGAAACCTGGCACCATCCCGAAGGTGAAGCATGCTGGTGGCAGAATCATGCCATTATCATGCCGGGCTGTTTTTCAGCTGCCGGGACTGAGAGACTAGTCAGGATGGAGGCATTGAGAGATCCTTCATGAAAACCTGCTCCAGAGCTCTCAGGACCTCAGACTGGGGCGAAGGTCCACCTTACAACAGGGAAACTACCCTAAGCACACAGCCAAGACAACTTGCTTCGGGACAAGTGTGTCTTTGAGAGTCCCTGCCAGAGCCCAGACTTAAACCTGATCGAACATCACTGGAGAGACCTGAAAATAGCTGTGCTTCAACGCTCCCCGTCCAACCTGACAGAGATTGAGAGGATCTGCAGAGAGGAATGTGAGAAACTTCCTGAATACAATTGTGCCAATCTTTTCTACATTGTAGAATAATATTGACGACATCAAAAATATGAAATAACACATATGGAATCATGTAGTAACCAAAAAAGTGTTAAACAAATCAAAATATATGTTATATTTGAGATTCTTCATAGTCACCCTTTGCCTTGATGAAAGCTTTGCACACTCTTGGCATTCTCTGAACCAGCTTCACCTGGAATGCTTTTCCAACAGTCTTGAAGGAGTTCCCACATATGCTGAGCACTTGTTGGATGCTTTTCCTTCACGCTGTGGTCCAACTCATCCCAAACCATCTCAATTGGGTTGAGGTCGGGTGATTGTGGAGGCCTTCTCTCTCCTTCTTGGTCAAATAGCCCTTATACAGCCTGGAGGTGTGATGGGTCATTGTCCCGTTGAAAAACAAATAATTGTTCCGCTAAGCCCAAACCAGGTGGGATGACTTATCGCTGCAGAACGCTGTTGTAGCCATGCTGCTTAAGGGTGCCTTGAATTCTAAATAAATCACTAACAGTATCACCAGCAAAGCGCCATCACACCTACCCATCCAGAAGGCTTCACGGTGGGAACCACACATGCATAGATAATCCATTCACCTACTCTGCATCTCACAAAGACACAGCGTTTGGAACAAAAAATCTAAATTTTTGGACTCATGTCCATTGCTCATCTTTTTTGGCCCAAGCAACTCTTCTTCCTATTGGTGTCCTTTAGTAGTGGTTTCTTTGCAGCAATTCGGCCATGAAGGCCTGATTAACACAGTCTCCTCTGAACAGTTGATGTTGAGATGTGTCTGTTACTTGAACTCTGTTACTTGAACGCATTTATTTGGACTGCAATTTCTGAGGCTGGTAACTCATCAACTAATGAACTTATCCTCTGCAGCAGAAGTAACTCTGCCAGTTTCATCATGGCTCTTGATGGTTTTTGTGACTGCACTTGAAGAAACTTTCAAAGTTGTTGAAACTTTCCACATTGACTGACCTTCGTGTCTTACAGTAATGATGTACTGTCGCTTTGCTTATTTGAGCTGTTCCTGACATAATATGGACTTGGTATTTTACCAAATAGGGCTATCTTCTATATACCACCCCTACCTTGTCACAACACAACTGATTGGCTCAAATGCATTAAGAAGGAAAGAAATTCCACAATTTGAACTTTTAACAAGGCACACCTGTTCATTAAAATGCATTCCAGGTGACTACCTCATGAAGCTAATTGAGAGAATGCCAAGAGTGTCACGTTCTGACCTTTATTTCCTTTGTTTTGTCGTTATTTAGTATGGTCAGGGCATGAGTTGGTGTGGGCAGTCTATGTTTGTTTTTCTATGATTTTGGGATTTCTATGTTTCGGCCTAGTATGGTTCTCAATCAGAGGCAGGTGTCGTTAGCTACTTAGGTAGCCTGGGTTTCACTGTTTGTTTGTGGGTGTTTGTTTCCGTGTCTGTGTTTGTCGCCACACGGTACTGTTTCGGTTTGTTCACGTTTTATTGTTTTTGTATTCATAGTGTTCAGTTTATGTTTTTTAAACAAACAACCATGGACACTTACCACGCCGCATCTTGGTCCGATCCTTGCTACACCTCTTCAGAGGAAGAGGAAGAAATCAGCCATTACAGAAACACCCACCAACCAAGGACCAAGCGGCGTGGTAACAGACAGCGGCAGCGGCAGCAGCAGCAGCGGCCAGCATCACAAGACACCTGGACATGGGAGCAGATTTTGAACGGTGAAGGACCCTGGGGAATATCGCCGCCCCAAAGCAGAGCTGGAGGCAGCGAAAGCTGAGCGGCAGCGATATGAGGAGGCAGCACGGCAGCGCGACAGGTACGAGAGACAGCCCCCCAAAAATGTTTTGGGGGGGCACATGAGGAGTGTGGCTAAGCCAGGTACCAGACCTGAGCTCACTCCTCGTGCTTATTATAAGCAGCGCGTTACTGGTCAGGCACCGTGTCATGCGGTTAAGCGCACGGTGTCACCAGTACGTGCCCATAGCCCGGTGCGCTATAGGGCAGCCCCCCGAAAGTGTCATGCCTGGTCGCCGGTACGCCGTTTCGGTCCAGAGTATCCTGCGCCGGCTCTGCGTGCTGTGTCTCTGGGGCTCTGGGAGGGTGCAGTGCGTCCTATGCCTGCACTCCGCTCGTGCCGGGCAAATGTGTGAGTGGAGCCTAAGGGAGAGGTGCGCGTAGTAGGCACTAGATCTCCAGTGCTTACCCACAGCCCGGTTCAACCTGTGCCTGCAATCTGGAGGTTTCGGGCTAGAATAGTTATCCAGCCTGGGGGAGTGGTGCCAAGGCTGTGCACCAGAGCTCCAGTGCTCCCCCACAGCCCAGTCCTTCAGGTGCCTCCTCCTAACACCAAGCCTCCTGGAGGTCTCCCAGCCTGGTGGGTCCTGTGGCAGCCCCACGCACCAGGCTGTCTCTCTGTTTCCTCCCTACAGATGCTCCCGTCTGTCCAGAGCTGCTAGAGTCTCCCGTCTGTCCAGAGCTGCTAGAGTCTCCAGTCTGTCCAGAGCTGCTAGAGTCTCCCGTCTGTCCAGAGCTGCTAGAGCCTTCCTCCTCTCCAGCGCTGCTAGTCTCCCGTCTGTCCTGAGCCGCCAGAGCCGCCAGTCTGTCATGAGCCGCCAGTCTGTCATGAGCCTCCAGAGCCGCCTGTCTGTCATGATCCGCCAGAGCTGCCAGTCTGTCATGAGCCGCCAGAGCCGCCAGTCTGTCATGAGCTACCAGAGCCGCCAGTCTGTCATGAGCCGCCAGTCTGTCATGAGCCGCCAGAGCCGCCAGTCTGTCATTAGCCGCCAGAGCCGCCAGTCAGCCAGAAGCCGCCAATCAGCCAGGAGCCGCCAAAGCCGCCAGTCAGCCAGGAGCCGCCAGTCAGCCATGAGCCGCCAGAGCCGCCAGGAGCGGCCAGATCCGCCAGTCAGCCAGGAGCTGCCAGAGCTGCCTGTCACGCCGGCGATGCCGGAATCGCCCTTCACTCCGGAGCTACCGGAATCGTCCTTCACCCCGGCGCTGCCTGAGTCTCCCGCCTGTCCGGCGCCGTTGGAATCTCCCGTCCACTCGGGACCCATTTCCAGAGTCCCCAGTCCGAGGTCGGCGGCAAGGGTCGCCGTGGTTAGGAGGCCACGGAGGCGGACAATGAGGCGGAGAAAGACTGTGGTGAAGTGGGGTCCACGTTCCGCGCCAGAGCCGCCACCGCGGACAGACGCCCACCCAGACCCTCCCCTATAGTTCAGGTTTTGCGGCCGGAGTCCGCACCTTTGGGGGGAGGGGTACTGTCACGTTCTGACATTTATTTCCTTTGTTTTGTCGTTATTTAGTATGGTCAGGGCGTGAGTTGGGGTGGGCAGTCTATGTTTGTTTTTCTACGATTTTGGGATTTCTATGTTTCGGCCTAGTATGGTTCTCAATCAGAGGCAGGTGTCGTTAGTTGTCTCTGATTGAGAATCATACTTAGGTAGCCTGGGTTTCACTGTTTGTTTGTGGGTGTTTGTTTCCGTGTCTGTATTTGTCGCCACACGGTACTGTTTCGGTTTGTTCACGTTTTATTGTTTTTGTATTCATAGTGTTCAGTTTATGTTTTTTAAATAAACAACCATGGACACTTACCACGCCGCATCTTGGTCCGATCCTTGCTACACCTCTTCAGAGGAAGAGGAAGAAATCAGCCGTTACAAGTGTGCAAATCAGTCATCAAGGCAAAGGATGGCTACTTTGAATAATCTCAAATACATGATTCCATATGTGTTATTTCATAGTTTTGATGCCTTCACTATTATTTTACAATGTGGAAAATAGAAAAAAATAAAGAAAAACCTTTGAATGAGTAGGTGTGTCCAAACTTTCGACTGGTACTGTATTTACACTGCTCAAAAAAATAAAGGGAACACTAAAATAACACATCCTAGATCTGAATGAATGAAATATTCTTATTAAATACTTTTTTCTTTACATAGTTGAATGTGCTGACAACAAAATCACACAAAAATGATCAATGGAAATCAAATTTATCAACCCATGGAGTTCTGGATTTGGAGTCACACTCAAAATTAAAGTGGAAAACCACACTACAGGCTGATCCAACTTTGATGTAATGTCCTTAAAACAAGTCCAAATGAGGCTCAGTAGTGTGTGTGGCCTCCACGTGCCTGTATGACCTCCCTACAACGCCTGGGCATGCTCCTGATGAGGTGGCGGATGGTATCCTGAGGGATCTCCTCCCAGACCTGGACTAAAGCATCCACCAACTCCTGGACAGTCTGTGGTGCGAGACATGATGTCCCAGATGTGCTCAATTGGATTCAGGTCTGGGGAACGGGCGGGCCAGTCCATAGCATCAATTCCTTCCTCTTGAGGGAACTGCTGACACACTCCAGCCACATGGTGTCTAGCATTGTCTTGCATTAGGAGGAACCACACCAGCATATGGTCTCACAAGGGGTCTGAGGATCTCATCTCGGTGCCTAATGGCAGTCAGGCTACCTCTGGCAAGCACATGGAGGGCTGTGCGGCCCCCCAAAGAAATGCCACCCCACACTATGACTGACCCACCGCCAAACCGGTCATGCTGGAGGATGTTGCAGGCAGCAGAACGTTCTCCACGGCGTCTCCAGACTGTCACGTCTGTCACATGTGCTCAGTGTGAACCTGCTTTCATCTGTGAAGAGCACAGTGTGCCAGTGGCGAATTTGCCAATCTTGGTGTTCTCTGGCAAATGCCAAACGTCCGGCACGGTGTTGGGCTGTAACCACAACCCCCCACCTGTGGATGTCGGGCCCTCATACCACCCTCATGGAGTCTGTTTCTGACCGTTTGAGCAGACACATGCACATTTGTGGCCTGCTGGAGGTTATTTTGCAGGGCTCTGGCAGTGCTCCTCCTGCTCCTCCTTGCACAAAGGCGGAGGTAGTGGTCCTGCTGCTGGGTTGTTGCCCTCCTACTGCCTCCTCCACGTCTCCTGATGTACTTGCCTGTCTCCTGGTAGCGCCTCCATGCTCTGGACACTACGTTGACAGACACAGCAAACCTTCTTGCCACAGCTCGCATTGATGTGCCATCCTGGATGAGCTGCACTACCTGAGCCACTTGTGTGGGTTGTTGTTACAGGAATTAAATTGCTCTATGTTTTAATACCCTATTAAAATTAAACAAGACCCTTATTTTATAATAATGGACAGAGCCCAGTCTTAAAGTCAAACAGCAGAGTTTATTCACGAGAGTACTGAACACGATACAGTTTACCACAGGTTATAAACTGAAAATGACGTCATTAGTTTTCGAACTGTCCCGTCTCTTCTCCCACCCTGGTACAAAGACAGTATCTCAAGCCTTCTCACATCGTCTCCCTACCAATTTAATATTATTTATGACCGGGCCAAGGTCTTCTTGTGTAGATAAGCATTCTAGCCAGTCTGAAGATATAGTTCATTCATTTCTACCAAGGAACAGACAGTCATTGTTCTAATTCTTGATTATATTTACACACATTATATTCAGTACTAGGATTAAGAAAGAAAATTCATACATATACAGTAACATAATAGTATTCTGATTAGTACATATACAGTAACATAATAGTATTCTGATTAGTATATATACAGTAACAATCGTATTCTGATTAGTCAGTCCTGATTGAAATGTATACATAATTAGTCATTATTGATAAAAATTCCCTTAACAGTTGTAGACTCCGTCTCATGCTACCATTAGAGTGAAAGCACCGCCAGCATTCAAAAGTGACTAAAACATCAGCCAGGAAGCATAGGAACTGAGAAGTGGCCTGTGGTCACCACCTGCAGAACCACTCCTTTATTGGGGGTGTCTTGCTAATTGCCTATAATTTCCACCTGTTGTCTATTCCATTTGCACAACAGCATGTGACATTTATTGTCAATCAGTCTTGCTTCCTAAGTGGACAGTTTGATTTCACAGAAGTGTGATTGACTTGGAGTTACATTGTGTTGTTTAAGTGTTCCCTTTATTTTTTTGAGCAGTTTATATACAGTTGAAGTCGGAAGTTTACATACACCTTAGCCAAATACATTTCAACTCTGTTTTTCACAATTCCTGAGATTTAATCATATTAAAAATCCCTGTCTTAGGTCAGTTAGGATTACCACTTAATTTTAAGAATGTGAAATGTCAGAGTAATAGTATAAAAAGATTTATTTCAGCTTTTATTTATTTCATCACATTCCCAGTGGGTCAGAAGTTTACATACACTCAATTAGTATTTGGTATCATTGCCTTAAAATTTGTTTAACTTGGGTCAAACATTTTTGGTAGCCTTCCACTATCTTCCACAATAAGTTGAGTGAATTTTCAGTTCTGCCCACACATTTTCTATAGGATTGAGGTCAGGGCTTTGTGATGGCCACTCCAATACCTTGACTTTGTTGTACTTAAGCTATTTTGCCACAACTTTGGAAGTATGCTTGAGGTCATTGTCCATTTGCAAGACCCATTTGTGATCAAGCTTTAACTTCCTGACTGATGTCTTCATGATGCCATCTATTTTGTGAAGTGCACCAGAGCCTCCTGCAGCAAAGCACCCCCACAACATGATGCTGCCACCCCCGTGCTTCATGGTTGGGATGGTGTTCTTCGGCTTGCAAGCATCCCCCTTTTTCCTCCAAATATAACGATGGTCATTAATGCCAAACAGTTATTTTTTTGTTTCGTCAGACCAGAGGACATTTCTCCAAAAAGTACGATCTTTGTACCAATGTGCAGTTACAAACCGTAGTTTGGCTTTTTTTTATGGCGGTTTTGGAGCAGTGGCTTCTTCCTTGCTGAGCTGCCTTTCATGTCGATATAGGACTCGTTTTACTATGGATATAGATACTGTTGCACCTGTTTCTTCCAACATCTTAACAAGGTCCTTTTCTGTTGTTCTGGGATTGATTTGTACTTTTCGCACCAAAGTACGTTCATCTCTAAGAGACAGGACGCTTCACCTTCCTGAGCGGTATGACGTCTGCGTGGTCCCGTGGTGTTTACACTTGCGTGCTATTGTTTGAACGTGGTACCTTCAGGCATTTGGAAATTGCTTCCAAGGGTAATTTTCTGGAATTTTACAAGCTGTTTAAAGGCAAAGACAATTTAGTGTATGTAAACTTCTGACCCACTGGAATTGTAATTCAGTGAATTTAAAGTGAAATAATCTGTCTGTAAACAATTGTTGGAAAAAAGACTTGTGTCATGCACAAAGTAGATGTCCAAACCGACTTGCCAAAACTATAGTTTGTTAGCCAGACATTTGTGGAGTGGTTGAAAAACCAGTTTTAATGACTCCAACCTAAGTGTATGTAAACTTCTGACTTCAACTGTATGCAAAAACAAATTATTTTAAAACATTCCCAGACTTGAACAGTATAGCATATTTTTGTTTATATCTTCATCAGATGTTGTATTATATCATTGAATTTTCTCATTTTTAAAGACAATCCTAGACATGGATAGTGAAGGGTGTTACTTTATTCATTCCTTTTATGGGAACGTTCTATTATTTAAAACAGTAGTTTTGGTGTCCAGGAACATTTGGTAATATACAGTTTATCGACTACGAGAGCTACTATTGACCATACATCACCCTGGCTCCCTGACACATTTACGGTCTGACCGTGTTTATGTTTTCCTTTCGGTCATTAACACAGGCACATAAGTGGTTTTCTAGAGTCCTTTGCCCTCTCCACAGTAGGAATACTATGATTTACTATGAAAACAGCCTGTACTGCAATGACTCACAACGCCGTGTTTGGAGAAGCTGGGAGGTCGGCTGCGTCAGCAGGAGTTGCCAAAACATATGTTTCATCATTATGTGCAATGTATTTTTTGGGCTAATGTGCTAATGTGAAAAGCTTTAGCCTCTGTAGATATAAAGTAGACCCTACACAGACTTTTTTTGTCAAGTCTGCTGTTCAATATTGTGCGTCATAACCTATGTAACTCCAATCCTCTTTCAAATGTTCTAGTTATAAGAATTGTTATTCTCTTTCTACGTGATGAGATGTCTTAATTGAGCTTTTTTCCATTCTCACTCTCTCTCGTGCGCGTGACCTCTATCTCTCTTTCCCTCCCTCCTCTTTCTCTCATCCCCTGGGGCCCTATCTCGTTCTGCTGTGCGGTTGCTAATATCCCTCTTGTCCCTATCTGTCTTGCCTCTCCTCTGTCTCTGTCAGTCTTATGTCGGTGATGAGGCCACAGTGAGCAGAAGTGTTCTGCATGGCCAGATTGAGGTGCCCTAAAGGCACTTATAAACCGGGTGGTTCGAGCCCTGAATACTGATTGACTGATAGGCATGGTATATCAGGCCGTATACCACAGGTATGACAAAACATGTATTTGTACTGTTCTAATTACATTGGTAATCAGTTAATAATTGCAATAAGGCACCTCACAGGTTTGGGCTGAGGGCTGTGTTGAGACGTTGTGTCATGTCCGCGCTGCGTCGTGCCTAAGAACAGCCCTTAGCTGTGGCATATTGGCCTTGGGCCTTATTGCTTAAATAGACCACTGTCAACATCAGGGGAGTGGAAAGAGCTGTTGCTTTTTGTCCTCAACCATGACGAACCCCCTTACTCGCTCTTACTTTCAACCTTTCTTTCACTCTCAACCTTACTCTCTCCTACTCTCTTCCTATACATCTCACTCTCTCTTACTCTTCATTTTTGTCGTTCTTACTTTCAACCTTTCTCTCTCTCACCGTCAGTTATTCTCAGTTAATATCTTAACTTAATTTCCACACACAGGTTGAACAGTTGTAAGTGCTATGTACCAACACGGATATGTCTACATTGAAATTCCACTTTATCCACGTATGTAATTGCTTTGTAAATAAAACAGTTTTCAAGCCACTTATTGAAAAGTGGGTCTTGAAACTTACGGGAAAAAGTGACAATTGTTATATTTTATTTACAGTTACATAATATGTCAAATCAAGGCAGGAAAACTAATGACTGAAAACACATTGGAGGTAGTACTCTGTCGGGAGGATAGCGCTACATCACATTTTTAAGTTAGGTCATTCAATCTTCTTGAGCTGCAAGATGAGAGCATGTTCAAGTTGTTACGCAGTGAGGTTCTGGCTACAGTCCAAACACTTAAAAGACACACCCTATCCCCTCAGCCCTCAAATTAAGTGGACACTTTTGATGATGTATCATGACGTCTGATGAGTATACACTTGCAAGACAAGGGGCAAGGGAGGAAGGAATGATTTTTTTTAAATGGGCCGGAAATGCAGCACTTAATCATCCCCACCAGTAGCTTGTGGATGCATTATATGCGCTATAGTTAATTATGATTGCATGTCTACTTATATTAACTACATAATTATTAATATATGCCTACTGTATAATAGCTAGCAAATGAATTAGCTAACTAATAATAGCCTGCCTACCTGGATCTTCTGAAAAAGAAACATGTTTAATTCATACAATTTCCGAAAGATAACCAAACAAAAACATATTTACGGGACGTGGTTGTGCCGTCATGTGCATTAGTAGCACCATTTCTAACTTATTTGTATTCGTTCTTTCTTACACTTGCATGTTGACTTCTCCATTGATGTTGTTTTTAAGTTTTGGCTGACTTTTCTTAGCGGGAATACAATCGTCGAGGAATTGAATTATGGGTAGTTTCAGGCCACGGATTGAACATAATTGTACACTCGCAAACTCAACTAAAAACGGGGGCTGAGGGGCTTACGTTGCAAACTTCCCTTGCTTGGCTATTAATTTGGACGGCCCTTCAAGATGGTGACGGGGATTCCCCCAAGGTCATAAGGTGAGGGTAAGTGAACCGCAGCCTCTATTTCTTTCAGACAGTAATTACATGAATCCAAACACTTTTCACTATGTTTGTTTATTTTATTTTTTCTTACCAAGGAAACCTGGACACAGGTTTTGATTGAAAACAGTGCTTAGAAACACATAGGGTCCGATTCAGACTTATGAAATCTATTCCTTTTTTAATAATTTTGATTTAAGCGCTTGTAGGGTTACACATTTGAGGGAATAATCAGAGGTGGAAACTTTCCGTGGGAATAACAGGAATATATGGGAATTAATGGGAATATATGGGAATTAACGGAAATATATGCAAATTAATATTAATACCATTTAAATGTATATGTTTTTTGCATTGGATATATTTACCTTATCATAAGTAGACATAATTGCAAATGATTAAATCCTTCGAATAGAAAAAAAACAAAAAACAATTTAGTTACGAATTTAACTTTAAATAAATGAGTTTACTCTTCACATGGAATAATTTCACTGAACAACAAAAGAAATGGAATATTGAATGATCCCCAATGATCCATCACAACTCCCAAAAACGTTTTCAACATACATCTGTAAAATGATAGTCTAGAAACTAACTCTTCCTCTCAGGCTTCCATGTCTTCTCCCTGGACATCCTCAATGTCCACCTCTTGAACATCAGACTCTGAGGCCTCATCTTCACTGTCACTTTCCAACCATGTTGAGGATGACTCGTTGTCAGGCTCAAAAAGCCTCAAATTTGCCAAACAAGGACCAGTTGCACTCTGAGGCGGCTGATGTTGGTGGGATTTGGAGGATGACGGAGGCAACCGGGGAAAGAACTTCAGAGCCACAAAGTCCCTTCCACCAGGTGGCTGATGAGATATGTTGGCACGACTGCCGTATAGCATCTCATCCTAAAGCCCTTGCTTAGAAGTGTACTTCGCCAGACTGCTAAAAACCTTGCCCTCATTCAGGCCAAGGTGGCGAGGCACAGTAGTGCACCAGACAGGATGCTCTTGCCAGCATACTTGGGGTCCAACATGTGCTTCATGCTTCCGGCTTTTTTATGGATTTCAGAACTGCAGTTTCCTCTACTTGGAGTAACAGTGAAGTGGGCAGGGCAGTACGGATTTCTTCTCGAACACCTGTAAGCAGAGTCCGAACATCAGACAGGATGGCATTGTCTCCCTCAATCTGTGCAATGGCTACTGCTATAGGTTTCAGGAGTTTCAGGCTGCTTACCACTCTCTCCCAAAATACATCATCCAGGAGGATCCTCTTGATGGGGCTGTCCATATCGGCAGACTGTGATATGGCCATTTCTTGGAGAGACTCCTTCCCCTCCAGGAGACTGTCAAACATGATGACAACACCACCCCAATGGGTGTTGCTGGGAATTCTTCTCACTTTGCTTGGTGAGGTAGATTGGTGCTGTAACTTGATGAACCTTCACATACCTAACCATTTCCTTGGCTCTCTTGTAGAGTGTATCCATTGTTTTCAGTGCCATGATATCCTTGAGGAGCAGATTCAATGCATGAGCAGCACAGGCAATGGGTGTGATGTGAGGGTAGGACTCCTCCACTTTAGACCAAGCAGCCTTCAAGTTCACAGCATTGTCTGTCACCAGTGAAAATACCTTCTGTGGCCCAAGGTCATTGATGACTGCCTTCAGCTCATCTGCAATGTAGAGACTGGTGTGTCTGTTGTCCCTTGTGTCTGTGCTCTTGTAGACTGGTTGAGGGGTAGAGATGATGTAGTTAATTATTCCTTGCCCACGAACATTCGACCACCCATCAGAGATGATTGCAATACAGTCTGCTTTCTCTATGATTTGCTTGACCTTCACTTGAACTCTGTTGAACTCTGCATCCAGCAAATGAGTAGATAAAGCATGTCTGATTGGAGGGGTGTTTGCTGGGCAAAGAACATTCAGAAATCTCTTCCAATACACATTGCCTGTGAGCATCAGAGGTGAACCAGTTGCATACACAGCTTGAGCAAGACATTCATCAGAATTTCTTTGACTACGTTCCTCTATTGAGTAAACAAGTAGAGGGCCTTTTGTCAGATGTTGCTTGTTGTGAGCGTTGAGGGAACTTGATGCACATGGCCAGATGATTCTGCATCTTTGTTGCATTCTTCACATGTGATTTGACACAGTATTTGCAAATGTACACAGCTCTTCCTTCTACATTAGCTACAGTGAAATGTCTTCACACATCAGAGAGTGCCCATGGCATTTTCCTGTAAAGATTAGAAACAATTTGTAAAAACAAAAATCAAATACAATTGTGTAAAAAATTTAATAAAAGTACAGATAAATAGTTAAGCAGTTAGATAAACAACTCCTTTGTAAGATAAATGTTTTAAAATGAAACATGTATGGAAACAGGTGAATAAACACTCCTCACTTAGCAGGCTCAAACCAGCTAAAACCTACATGGTAGGAAAAACTATCTAGCAGAAATTAACAAGTTAGAAATTATTTAAACACACTTTGCTGTAGGCTACTACTAGTTAACAAAAAATCATGTATGTCATAAAATATATTCACTCAACCCAGTATTGTAATCAAAACTTGCCAGAAAGCATGTATATTCCTTGGCTCAGACAGTGTAGTAGTGTGGGCTCAACAGCGTCTCATTAGTGTGCAAGATCTTGAGAATCAGCTATACATGTGATGGTAGAGTGCACTGCACATGTGATGGAAGAATGCACTGTGCATGCAGAGGGTTGCAATTCCATTGAATTGGGGATAGTTTAACCAAAATATGCCACAAGACCTAGAATTGCCTTATGTGTAACTTTTTTGAAGAATTTAAGCAAAATTCCCCAAATTCCCGGGCTTAACGTCCCATGGAAGATTTCCCAAAAATTCTGGAAATTTACCCAGAAAGTTGCCAACCCTTTGCAGCCCTAAGCGCTGGTTGGTATTCAGACTTACCTTATGCAGGCCTGTGATGTGCTCTGCAGGTATGGTTCCCTTGCGCACACTGAATACATTTAATTCAACCGCTGAAACCCTCCCAGTTGCTGGTCATCAGATTTTCTCGTGGAATTTAATTTGCTAGGGCTTTCAGTAAATGTGTCTAAAGCCATCCCTTCAAATACAGTGTCCCTTTAATACTGTATATAGTATCAAAAGAATGGGTTGAGAATATTAGGGCTCAATGAAAGAAATCCATATAATGCATATTCGTCTCCGTTACAGCAGCAATTGGTAGACTTAAAAATACTCTGATCTTGGAGATTATTTAGGTTTCGAAAATATTTATGAATAATACAAAATAAAAAACAGGTTTGGAGAGTCTTTATGCACAAAATATATTCATGAAACAAAAATACAGTGATTTGATTCATCCTGAATGTTACCATATTCAATTGTTCAATCCGTGAGAAAAGTGTACCATAGGGGATGAACAATAGTCCTATAAATCTACCCTAATAATCCTCACTAATCATGGAATGGAATGACAACGGTCCAGTCGTCTTGAACCATGCGCAATGCTCCAGGTTTAAACGGCTATGTGTGATCTGCATTCCATAATAATTCAAAGAGGCTACATACATGTACTGTATGTCTCAAATTATTGATAGAGGAAAGAAAGGTAAAAGGAATCGAATGATGCAAAATGTACAGGCTAGAAATGGAAGAAAATGAACCCTAAAATGACAGTTATGAATGTATGTGAGTATTACTGACGGTGGCTACCAATAACGGATACTATTTAACATGATACAAATTGTAAAAAATAAATCAATAAGAAAAGTGAAGCACTGTACTGGAAAAGGGGCCAAAATACATGTTGATATGATTTTCAGTTTGCTTCCATATGACTGGTTTCACATTTGTATCCAGCGATCATAAGGAAAAACAATCTACAACTATTTCTATTTGTATTTACAAATCTGCTTCCCCAAACGGATTACTCATTTGCCTAGCTCTTATTAGTTTTTAAATTACAGTGCATGGAGAATGGTGTTATTTCTATCAGAAAAAAAGGTGTTTTTCCACTTGGGACCGACAGGTACTCGACCTTATTCATTGTTTCCTCGCGTGTAAAGGTTGTGGAATTATGAGGGAATTAAGTCAAGGTCAGAACATGTTTATCTGAAGACACACCTCTGTCACACCTCCATTTATGTGATCTCCAACCCAAATGTATAGCTGGCTGGTCCATGCTTAAGGTCAAGGTCAGAATACCTGTAGAAGGACAGAGAAAGAAGGGGTTAGGGAGATAACAGTAGGGACAGGACGACTCCAGGAATAGCTTGTTGGCTTCAACTCCGTCCCTCCCTCCCTCACTCTCACACACACACACCCCCATCCTTATCTATTGTAGTCCATTTTACTGCTTGTGTATTGTTATTTGTTTATTAAATATATTAGGATAGCTATATATTAAGGTAAAGGTGTTATTATGCTAAACTGAATTGGGATATATTACCAGGCAAAAGTTTGGGCACACCTACTCATTCCAGGGTTTTTCTTTATTTCCTACATTGTAGAATAATAGTGAAGACATCAAAACTATGGAATAACACATATGAAATCATGCAGTAACCAAAAAAAGTGTTAAACAAATCTAAATATATGTTAGATTTGAGATTCTTCAAAGTAGCCACCCTTTACCCCGATGACAGCTTTGCACACTCTTGGCATTCTCTCAACCAGCTTCATGAGGTAGTCACCTGGAATACATTTCAAATAACAGGTGTGCCTAGTTACAAGTTCATTTGTGGAATTTCTTTCCTTCTTAATGCGTTGAGCCAATTAGTTATGTTGTGACAAGGTATAGAGAAATTCAGCCTATTTGGTAAAATACCAAGTCCATATTATGGCAAGAACACCTGAAATAAGCAAAGAGAAAGACATGAAGGTCAGTTCATCCAGAAAATGTCAAGAACTTTGAAAGTTTCTTCAAGTGCAGTTGCAAAAACCATCAAGCGCTATGATGAAACTGGCTCTCATGAGGACCGCCCACAGGAACGTAACTTTTGACTGTTACTGTATATTGGTACTTAGTGTATATTAGCATTTCACACTTCTGTACAACATAAATGTAACAGTATGCCTGAGTTTACGTGTGCTTCTAGGTCATTCTAAGTAAGTGCTTTTCATGCAACTCTGCTCTGTCCGATTATGCAGTTAACTTGACCTAGTTTACCTCTCCGCAGTCATTGTGATGTGACACCTCTGTACAGGTGCCACGGTGTTGAGACAGAGAGAGAAGCAAAGAAGTGGGGAATTCTTCTGTGATTTTCCAGGAAACTATGTAATCCGTCAAGCTCTTACTAACAAACAGCCATTTTGACTGACGAGGAAGAAGAAACGGGTGTAATTTGACTGTTGTCTGTCAGTGGCATCCCTTATGGTGCATTCTTATACTGTATCAACCTCGTCAGCTCTCTCCGACTTGTAGCATGCCTGTCTGTCAGCCTGTCTGTCAGTCTCTTTTTCCCTGTCAAAAACTCCATTCTTTCCTAAACCTAAATCACTCTGTGAACTCTCCAAGTACGATAATTATCCCCCTGCTCTTTTGGCCCAAATTTGAGTTCTGTTCAAACTTTTGAGTAAGTCAGTGCCCGAGGCATGTTGCTTTGTGTCAGTCAGCCGCATACTTCTAATGCTTATTCACTATTGTTTCCACAGGAAAGCTGACGGCGAGGACCTTGAGTGACACCCTTGCCAGGGAAGAAAACCCTCTCTTTACTGAGTCAAGTAAGTAGACATTTGCAAAATATACAGTGCCTTCAGAAAGTATTCATACCCCTTGACTTATTCCACATTTTGTTGTGTTACAGCCAGAATTCAACATGGATAAAAAATTTAAAAATCTCACCCATCTACACACTATACCCCATAATGACATGTTTTTAAAAGAATTTGCACATTTATTGAAAATGAAATGCAGAAATATCTCAAAAGTACAATCAACTTGACAGAGTTTTAGGAAATTTAAAAATAATAATGTGCAAATATTGTACAATCCAGGTGTGCAAAGCTCTTAAAGATTTACCTAGAAAGACTCAAAGCAGTAACTGCTGGCAGAGGTGATTCTGTTCACTCAGGGGTGTGACTTGTTAAGCACTATTTAATTTACTCTTGAACTTATTTAGGCTTGCCATAACAAAGGGGTTGAATACTTATTGACTCAAGACATTTCAATTTTTTATTAATTTGTAAAAAATTCTAAAAGCATAATTCCATGTTGACATTATGGGGTATTGTGTGTAGGCCAGTGACATAAAACCTGAATGTATTTTTTTTTATATATTAAGGCTGTAACACACTGTATTTTCTTTTAAAGAAACAGCAGGTATTTAACATAACTTAAACAGTGGAATCAAAACAAATCATTTGTATTTGTCACATGCACCTTAGTGAAATACTTACTTACATGCCCTTATCATCCAACAATGCAGTTTTAAGAAAAGACCTAAAAAAAAAAGTAAGAGCTTCTTATAAGCTTCTGGGTTGAGTTTCACTCCTTGAAAGCGGCAGCTCTACCCTTTAGCTCAGTGCGAATGTTGCCTGTAATCCATGGCTTCTGGTTGGGGTATATATGTACAGTCACTGTGGGATCAGACTGGTTTTATCAAATGTCATACTATGGCATTTTGGTTAAGTGTTGAAATTGGAATCGTATAAAGCCTTTTATCACTGTGAAATCATATCTCAAGTTATTTATTACCCTTTTCATTTCTCAGTGAATTTTATTTTTTATTGGTATTTATACATGTTTCTCTGTTTCTTTCATTTGTTTTCTATTCTAGGGACACTACGACTCCATACCAGACTCTTCCTTCATCTGCAAGTGAGTGTTGTTGAGATTTTAGTCATCATTGTCTTACGTTAGATAGCACGTTGATTTCGCCTGCACTGATCTGTCTTGTATCTTGCAAATGGTAATAGGATAGCTCAAAAGTAGTTATGCTACAATGTGCTGTCTACCATTTGAAAATATTACCAAGGTGACATCATCTGCTGAACCCCATTTCTGCATCAAAACTGTTTGAAATAATATAAGCTAAAACAATAAATATGCCAATAAGGTTGATGCTTTTGTGGTGAGGAAGTCTTTTACATATAGCTAAGAACTTATAGTGCTTCAATGAGCAGTATTTCTGAAGTTTGACTATGGCACAAAAGCTAGCATAATATGTCCAAAATTAACGTTAGCTTGATAACTTTAGCTGAGCCAGTCACTGAAATCATCTTTGACTGCAATGATGCTGCTAACCAACCAACCAGCTACCTACTGCACTCACAATGCTGCACACACAATGTTGAATCTTCCAACAAAAGCTAGCTAGCAAGCTACTGTAGCTAGTAGTGCCAATGCTTACAATATTATGAGTTTTCATGAAGCAGCTGTTCTTCTGCCATGAGTCATTGCAGTAGCCTCCCGAATCAGCTGCTGACTGTGCTCAGCTGACCTAACGATACGATCGCGGAGAAACATGCTGATCTACGGGCTGATTTCTGATAATAGTCAGTACCGCTTAATTGTGGGGCTACATGTCTACAACTTCAGGGTAATTTAAACAGGCTAAGCAAGCTTTTTATGTAAGTGAAGGAAGTGCTAGCTAACTAGCTAGCTAACTGTGTCAGTAAAGTAGCTAACTACAACAGTTAGCAACACAGCGGATCAAGTCACTGCACTGGTGACCAGAATTTGTGCCGCAAATCGACACCTGCTTTTTTTAAATATTCACATGCAAACTATTAAATCACTGCCACAGCGTTTGTAATAATTTAGCTTGCTAGTTATTTTGTCTATTTCATGGAGAGTCATACGAGAGTGCAGTGATATTGTGAAATTTGGAACTATGTTTTACTTTTTTGAATTGTCAATATTCGATATGAGTTCCAGGTCCTACAAGACAGATTGGTTTAGGGACGAGCGTCCTGTAGGAGTGACGCCATCTGATGTGTGACAATTCTTAGTCATAGCTTAGCATAGCATAGGCTAAGCAGCCAACATGGCAATTTGGACAATACATATTGTTCCCATGTTGCTTAGCAACTTACCAGTCTTTAATTCCTCCTTCTAGATCAGCTGACCTAAGAGCTGTCATGGCGGCGTACGGACAGACCCAGTACAGCCCTGCCCTCCAGTCTGCGGGACCCTACACACCGTATACATACCACACCCAGGGCTACAGCATGCCCTCATACAGTAAGTACTGTCATATCATTCAATACGGGGGGTGAAGAGGTGGGGATATGACTGTTTAAAAGTTGTCTTGAAAGCATGCATCTAAGGCACCGTGAATAGGAACCACAACTCCACATCCATTTACACCAGGGTCTCCAACTACAGGCCCGCAGGCCAAATGTGGCTCGCAAACTGATTTAATGCTGCCCGCATTTTACAACACACCCAGTTTTACAGCATGTCTCTCTGTAAAATACAGTGTAACCAGTTTCAGTAACTGAATCCAGTGTAGATCATTTATCTCCTTATGTCCTTTCCTCTGCAGACATTAAGACAGAAGATGGCCTCAGCCACTCTCCAGGACAGAACAGTCTGCTGAGCTACTCCAACTTCAGTAGCACTCCCCCCAGCCAGGGCCTCTACAGCTACTCCACACCCGGTCAGTCACACACACACACACACACACACACACACACACTAGGGTTTAATATCGGTAACCGGATTACCAAGTTTTACTGGGATATCCTCCCCAAACCCATTCTCGTTTCCCAAGATAAATAATGTTGAGAAACTAGTCAATTATAATACATTATTTCTATGAACAGCCTGGGAAATGGAACTGTTAAATGATATACAATGTCTAAATCTGACTTCTCTACTTTGCTATCTGCACAATTAACGCTCAGTGTGAGTGTGTGTGCTGTTGTAGCCTACCGTTTTTACTTGCACAAGGTCGGTGCGTCCTACAGGTTGTCCTACCATGCCATTGCAAACAGATGTAGGCATGCAGGAAACATCAGATCAGAGCTTAAAAAAAAAAAAAGGATGGCCATAGCCTACCCTCCCCAAGAATCCCTTGAACACATCACAACTGGTGAGAGGATATGCCGAGAAAGAGAGGAGCAAATTAGCTGATGGAAAAATACAAAATATGCATGTGTGACATAAACTCTCTGGCTTCATTCATAGGTTACATTAGACCAGTCATCACAACGCTAGCAGCCTACCATATTTACTCAACATAAAGTCCCCAATAGAAAACATAATTTAGGCTACTTGCATGGCTTCTATAAATGTGTATGCTTACTAAATGCCCACATAAAAAAAATACTATAGTATGCTATAAATACTATAGTATAGTGTTTTTGCGGACTTTACTGTAGTATTCACTGTAGTGTTTTTGTTTTATTATATTTGACATTGAAGTAGAGGCTTTCTCCTTCAGGAAACCAACTGGAGAAATACTGAAAGAGCAAATTTTCCATAACCTTTAGGTAGGTTGGACTGAGGTTGAATTGCGATATAGGGAGGGGAATGAGTATTGTATGCATTCAGAAAGTATCCAGACCCCTTGACTTTTTCCACATTTTGTTATGTTACAGCCTTATTCTAAAATGTATTAAATTGTGTTTTCCCTCATCAATCTACACACAATACTCCATAATGACAAAGCAAAAACAGGTTTTTAGAAGTTATTTTATTTATTTAAAGTATCACATTTACATAAGTATTTTAGACCCTTTACTCAGTACTTTGTTGAAGCAGCGATAACAGCCTCGAGTATTCCTGGGTATGACGCTACAAGCTTGGCACACCTGTATTTGGGGAGTTTCTCCGATTCTTCTCTGCAGATCCTCTCAAGCTCTGCCAGGTTGTATGGGGAGCTGCACAGCTATTTTCATGTCTCTCCAGACACTGAGTGTATAAAACATTAGGAGCACCTGCTCTTTCCATGACATAGACTGACGGCCAGGTGAAAGCTACAGTATGATCCCTTATTGATGTCACTTGTTACTGTAAATCCACTTCAATCAGTGGAGATGAAGGGGAGGAGACAGGTTAAAGAAGGATTTTTAAGCCTTGAGACAATTGAGACATGGATTGTGTATGTGTGCTTTTCAGAGGGCGAATGGGCAAGACAAAAGTTTTCAGTACCTTTGAACGGGGTTTGTAGTAGGTGCCAGGCGCCCCGGTTTGATTGTGTCAAGATCTGCAATGCTGCTGGGTTTTTCACAGGTTCCCATGTGTATCAAGAATGGTTCACCGCCAAAAGGACATCCAGCCAACATGACACAACTATGGGAAGTGTTGGGAGTCAACATGGGTCAGCATCCCTGTGGAATGCTTTTAACACATTGTAGAGTCCATACCCCAACAAATGTAAACTGTTCCGAGGGCAAAAGCGGGTGCAACTCAATATAAGGAAGATGTTTTGTACAGTCAGTGAATGCTTTCAAATAGCACTGCTGGTTTTCACGGTAATACCAGGATGTCTGGTAATTTCTCTAAATTTTCTCGGGAGGAAGAATGTGTTGATTATCTGGAAAATATTAAACCCTAACACACAAACACAAAAACAATTGCCCAGCACTGAGCGGGAACTGGTGATGCTTGGAGCCAAAGTGCGCTGCTCAGACCACTGCGCTACGCCAGTTCAGAATACTCTAGCAAGCCGTGAGAATACTTGATAATACTTGATGGTATGAGGTCGGTAGTTTTGCAGAGCCTTCCCCAAACCATAGCCCTTGCCTTAACCACTCTGAAATAATGCCTAAACTGTTAACCTTTGAATTGTTTCTGTTTTAACCATCTAACCAAGCAGAATGAATGGGTAAAAAATAGACATGCATACTTCGAGTTTCAAATGAAAAACAATGAGATCTTGATGAATACAGACGGACACAGACGATTGCATGCACACATACTGGCACACAAACACCCAAATACACACACATACAAGGTCAGTACTCCACCTCTCTTTGTGCCTTTCGCTCTGATCTCTTCTCTACTTTACAAATGGCTAGCCATCCTACCCTCTTTCATTCCTACTTACTGTCTCCCTCCCTCTATTTCTCTCTCTCACACATACACACTCACTTTACCTCTCTCTTTTGCTGAAATCTATCCTTTTTTCAGTGGCCAGTCCTTTCTCCTAGAGTGCCTTACAAAAGTATTCACGCCTCTGGGTGTTTTTCCTATTTTGTTTTTGTTGCATTACAACCTGTAATTTAAAAGGATTTTTATTTGGATTTCATGTAATGGACATACACAAAATAGTCCAAATTGGTGAAGTGAAATGAAAACAATAACTTGTTTCAAAAAATGTTTCAAAAAAATGTAAAACGTTAAAGTGGTGCGTGCATTTGTATTCACCCCCTTTGCTATGAAGCCCCTAAATAAGATCTGGTGCAACCAATTACCTTCAAAAGTCACATAATTAGTTAAATACAGTCCACCTATGTGCAATCTAAGTGTCACATGATCTGTCACATGATCTTAGTATATATACACCTGTTCTGAAAGGCCCCGGAGTCTGCAACACCACTAAGCAAGGGGCACCACCAAGCAAGCGGCACTATGAGGACTAAGGAGCTATCCAAACAGGTCAGGGACAAAGTTGTGGAGAAGTACAGATTAGGGTTGGGTTATAAAAAAATATCCAAAACTTTGAACATCCCACGGAGCACCATTAAATCCATTATTTAAAAAATGGAAAGAATATAGCACCACAACAAACCTGCCAAGAGAGGGCCGCCCACCAAAACTCACGGACCAGGCAAGGAGGGCATTAATCAGACAGGCAACAAAGAGGCCAAAGATAACCCTGAAGGAGCTGCAAAGCTCCACAGCGGAGATTGGAGTATGTGTCCAAAGGACCACTTTAAGCCATATACTCCACAGAGCTGGGCTTTACAGAAGAATTTCCAGAAAAATAAGCAAACATGTTTGGTGTTCGCCAAAAGGCATGTGGGAGACTCCCCCAAACATATGGAAGGTACTCTGGTCAGATGAGACTAAAATTGCACTTTTTGGCCTCCCGGGTGGCGCAGTGGTTAAGGGCGCTGTACTGCAGCGCCAGCTGGCTCTGTCGTAACCGGCCGCGACCGGGAGGTCCATGGGGCGACGCACAATTGGCCTAGCGTCGTCCGGGTTAGGGAGGGCTTGGCCGGTAGGGATATCCTTGTCTCATCGCGCACCAGCGACTCCTGTGGCGGACGGGCGCCGTACGCGCTAACCAAGGTTGCCAGGTGCACAGTGTTTCCTCTGACACATTGGTGCGGCTGGCTTCCGGGTTGGATGCACGCTGTGTTAAGAAGCAGTACGGTTGGGTTGTGTATCAGAGGACGCATAACTTTCAACCTTCGTCTCTCCCGAGCCCGTACGGGAGTTGTAGCGATGAGACAAGATAGTAGCTACTAAAACAATTGGATACCACGAAATTGGGGAGAAAAAGGGGTACAAATTTAAAATATATATATATTTTTTTTTATTTGCTTTTTGGCCATCAAGGAAAACGCTATGTCTGGCGCACGCACACCCAACACCTCTCATCACTCTGAGAACAACATCCCCACAGTGGTGGCAGCATCATGCTGTGGGGATGTTTTTCATCAGCAAGGACTGGTAAACTGGTCAGAATTGATGGAATGATGGATGGCTCTAAAAACAGGGAAATTCTTGAGGGAAACCTGTTTCAGTCTTCCAGAGATTTGAGACTGGGACGGAGGTTCACCTTCTAGCAGGACAATGACCCTAAGCATACTGCTAATGCAACACTTGAGTGGTTTAAGGGGAAACATTTTAGGCAGTTTTGCCTTGAAGAATGGGCAAAAATCCCAGTGGCTAGATGTGCCAAGCTTATAGAGACATACTCCAAGAGACTTGCAGCTGTAATTGCTGAAAAAGGTGGCTCTACAAAGTATTGACTTTGGGGGAGTGAATAGTTATGCACGCTCAAGTTTTCAGGTTTCTTTGTCTTATTTGTTTGTTTCACAATAAAAATATTTTGCACCTTCAACGTGGTAGGCATGTTGTGTAAATCAAATGATACAAACCCCCCAAAAGACAATTTTAATTCCATGTTGTAAGGCAACAAAATAGGAAAAATGCCAAGGGTGGTAAATACTTTCGCAAGCCACTGTACCTCCCTCCCTCTCGCTTTCTTTTTCTCTCTGATCTCTCCATCATGATGGCCCTCTGACTTGGAGCCCAGTGAGTGGGGTCCTGTCATTTCCAGGTGGGTGTCCGTAGCAGTGCCCGTCTGTCCTCCTCCACGCCTGTTCTCCATTAGCTGCGGTCTGGGTGCCTGGCGTCAGCAATCTCTCTCTCTCCTCCTCTCTCTCTCCTCTCTGGAGGTCAGGCCCCTTCCTCCCCACACACCCACACCGCGGCCCGAACCAGCACGCTCTTGTGTGTGTTTGTGTGTGTCTGCACGTGTGCGTCCGTGTGTTCCATGTGTGTGCGTCTGTGCTCCACACATTCCCCCAGTTCTCCGGTACCCAAAGTATGCTTGACTCAGTAGGACTTGATGGCTTTCAAAGCAGCGTGAAATTGACCTTGCTCTGTCAGAGGTTAGAGGTTAAGGTGCATGTTGTGGTGCTGGGAGGGGAGGCTAATGAAGGAACTGCATGGACTTACTGACAGGGGAATGCAGGGCCACTGTTAAGAGTCATATTCATGAGTACGCATTGTAGCAATGGAAAACTGAAATGAGCGTTTCTTATTGGACAAGTCCAGTTTTCTTCTGTTTGATCCTAATGAATACGACCCAAAAGAGGAGACTCAAGATAAAAACTTGAGAGATGAGAATATGGCCCTATAGCAAAGCAGGTTTATAGAATCCACATTGAACTTCAAAGAGAGTTTTGTATATTTGTTATATTTATACTTTCTTGCTCTGTATTTTGTAGCAGAATCATTCCTCTAAGCTTGGACGAAATGTCAGTCTGTTCCAGCTTCAGCCTGCTACCGTTGTTGTCAGAAAGTAAGACTGAAACACTGGTATTCTAACAATGGAATACATGTGACGACTCTGCTTTCTTTCATGTGTTTCAGTACAGGTAAACAAAAACCTAGAGTGGCTTGAAACAAACTCCCATGGCAACTCCATGTACAAGACCACCAGACCTTTCCTCCCACATACACACGCACACACACCACACACTACACTACAAAGGACAGACCAAATCAAAACCAGAAACTCCACTGTTTATTTGGAGACCTGATTTCTTTGTGTTGTTGCTTTGAAGACTATGTTTTGTTGTCCTGGGAGACTCCCGGGTGGTTCTGGGTAGTCATTCATCTAAGGTTAGGTTTTGGGTGGTGGGATGGAGGGAAAGAGGGATGTTGAGGGGTAACACACGAGTGTGGCTGGGGGAAAAGAGCCCAGAGGAAGGCATTCCTTCAGCAGAGTTGATAACACTGATGGAGTAGCTAGCTAGCACACCAGGCTTCCCCCCCAGCTGCATTGTTCTTGTTGGGACTCATAAATCAAGTGCCATACTCCCTGGAGGGGTTGAGGCAAGTCAGTGTTTTGAGGCCATGTTGTGAAGCTACTTCTGTGATTAATGTTGAGTTGATTGCATTACAGTAGGTGTTGTTTCCTGCTTATTCCCTTCTTATTCTGGAAATCTTCCAACCAGGATTTTTGGAAAACCTGTGAGTTTTACCAGAAGGTTACCATCATTTTGCAACTCTAAGGGCTAATGCTGTCTCACGATCCACTTAGTACACATAGTTACAAATGCATAGTTATGCCCATTAATAAGGGGTAATTGACTGATATACTTGTACGATAGGTGTGCAATTTCTGTTGTTACGTTTAACTACCTTGCATTCTTAAATTTGCCTGTTTATATTTCCATTTGTTAAATTTATTGGTATTACAATACCAATAAAAATATATTTTCAATGGAGCTTTCAATGCAAGTCCAACTTCTGTAAATGTCAGTCAATGTGAGTCTTTTTTTGATGTTGGTTTAATGTTGTTTTCCAGGTAGCAGTATTTCTTCGGGGATTTTCCAGGGAGCCAACCCCATCACAGGCGCAACTCCATTCAACCCCACACAACAGGTCAGTACAGGATGTAATACGCACACCATTATGGACGACGATCTTTTATACAAATAAAAACAGCTCTCGCAGTACAAAAAGTTTCCAAATGGCTGGGATGGCATTAAATGGGTTTGGAATACTGCAACTTACAATTGAATGTGCCACTCATCTGGCTTCAGTGATAGCCTCTTTCACGACATAGTAGATATATTTTTTTTTATAAATCTGTGAAGAAAGGGTGAAGCCCAATATGTAATAATTTGTAATATTCTGTGTATTTTTCTTTCATACATCTTAGGAAGTCTTTAATATTCTTCCTATTCCCTCTGTCAGGACTTCTCAGCGTACTCTAGCTACAGCCAAAGCCAGTACTCGCCATACTACAACACACACTACAACAGCCCGTACCTCGCAAGCAGCAACATCAGCCCTAGCGCCATCACCACGCCCATACCCTATCAGCATCCAGAACACCCTCCCGTGGTGCCCAATCACAGCCCCGAGTCCCACCCAGGTACAGATGGTTGGCCCGCCTCTTCTCTTTATTGGAGAATGATTTATTATCCTCTTAGCATTCTATTTATCTTTCTGTTGTGTTCTTTGGTGTTTTAGACATTTTCATTGACGGGATGTGTGTGTGTGTGTTCCAGGAGAGTACCATCCGCCCCCTAGCCCCCCCACCCCAGGGAAAGAGCCAGAGGGGGTGCCAGCCAGACGGAGCTCAGACGGGAAACTGAGGGGCAGGAAAAGAGTCAGTGACCCACAGCCTCCCCTGGACTCAGATATAGAGGTAATGTTACAGTCCATGGAAGTCACAAACACACACACACACGTGCACACACACATACACACACATCCCGTCAATGGTAGCCATTGACACACTGAGCTACAATATGACCACAGGCACACTGTTATTAAAATGTAAGAACACAGGTTACTGACAGTTAGACAGATGTTTTAAAGTGAAGTTGCACTTCCATAACTGTAAAGAAATCATCAGAAGTGTCATTTATAGATCTCACTCAGTAAAAGTCGTAAAAGAGTTCACAACATTTACAAATAATGGTAGAACAGTTTAGTAGCTCTTGGTGGTCTTTTATGATTTTCCAAGTCATTTTTCTACTGATTGATCAGTTTGTATGTGTGGCCCGCACTGTCATTTTCTCTTCAACGTAGAGATAGAAAAATAACAATTTGGCTAAATATGTCTTTGTCTTATTTTCCAGCGTGTGTTTGTGTGGGACCTTGACGAGACCATCATCATTTTCCACTCTTTGCTCACAGGGAGCTTCTCCACACGATTTGGCAAGGTAGAAAAAATGGACTTATAAGACTTAAAACACTCTCTCCATATCACTTTTCAAATTAAATAACCATGAAAGTATGTGACGGCTTATTTAAACTAATCCTTGATAGTTGCAAAGCTACTGGTAATTTAACAAAGTAAGCTGAATCATCAGTAATTTTGGTGAATAACAGGTAATTTATGGTCATTTGGTCATTTATACTTGATTAAAATGTATTTATATTTACCATAACATTAGCATAACATATTCTTATTTTGTCATTTGTATATACAGTATGTTTTTTTTGTTTTTTTTGTCATTTAACCCCCTTTTTTGTGATATCCAATTGCGATCATGTCTCATCATTGCAACTCTCCAAAGGGCTCGGGAGAGGCGAAGGTCGAGTCATGCGTCCTCCAAAACATGACCTGCCAAACCACGCTTCTTAACACCCGACCGCTTAACCCAGAAGCCAGCTGCACCAATGTGCCAGAAGAAACACCGTTCAATTGACGACTGAAGTTAGACTGCAGGCACCCAGTCAAATCAAATCAAATCAAATGTATTTATATAGCTCTTCGTACATCAGCTGATAGATATCTCAAAGTGCTGTACAGAAACCCAGCCTAAAACCCCAAACAGCAAGCAATGCAGGTGTAAAAGCACGGTGGCTAGGAACAACTCCCTAGAAAGGCCAAAAACTAGGAAGAAACCTAGAGAGGAACCAGGCTATGTGGGGTGGCCAGTCCTCTTCTGGCTGTGCCGGGTGGAGATTATAACAGAACATGGCCAAGATGTTCAAATGTTCATAAATGACCAGCATGGTCGAATAATAATAAGGCAGAACAGTTTAAACTGGAGCAGCAGCACGGCCAGGTGGACTGGGAACAGTCCACCACATGGAGTCGCGAGAGTGCGATGAGCCAAGTAAAGCCCCCCCCCAGGCCAAACCCTCCCCTAACCCGGACGACGCTGGACCAATTGTGCACCGCCCTATGGGACCCCTGGTCACGGCTGGTTGTGACACAGCCTGGTATCGAACCCCAGGCTGTAGTGATGCCACAACACTACTATGCAGTGCCTTAGACATCTGCACCACTCAGGAGACCTATTCGTATATATTTTACATTTGATACACACATTTGCCACACAGAGGGCCAGAGATAATTACAGACACCTGTGATCATCTGAAGTACCCAAAAAGGCCACTAGATGTAATCTGATAAAATAAAAATAAATACTTGAAAGTTACCCAAATTCTGGTGGTTTACTAGTAAACTTAAAATGTTTCCAGTAATATTCTCTCCCTTTGCAAACCTAATACTTGATGATATAAACTATGCAATATCAGTTAAGGGTGAATCCTAACTTCCAGTGGAATTGTGTGCGTTGATGTCAATGGGACTAAATTAATATTCTACTGGAAGTTAGGATTCACTCCTTAAAGCCTAACTTTTTAAGAAGTGTTTTTGTCCTTTGCTCTCTCCTTGACTTTTCACACGCTTGGTGTTTTCCTTCTGTGCCCTCTTGTCTCTTTATATAATCCAGGGGACTTGTTTGGCCAACCCACGTCCCACTGTTTGATTGACAGCTGATTAACCTTTACATAATAGACAGGCAGCTGATGAGGGCAACAATAGTCATGTTTCTTTTCTTTGGCCACAACAGTGTTTTGAATTCTCACGGTCCCGCTGCGGTTTGACGCGATGTAAACGTGGAGTTGGAGAGAGAGAGCCAGAGCGGGAGAGAGTAACAAGTATTAGGCCTAAGCGCTCCACCATTTTGGCACTCTGTTGTTTCTTTTTCAACATATTGTCGGGGAGAAAGGAGAGGATGGAAGTGTTGACATTTGACTGGTGTGCCAAATTCCTGATTCCACCCACCCAGCTTCCCCGCTGAAACGGCAAACTTCAATCTGACATGCTCTGACATCAAAACTTAGACATGCCAGAGAGAAAAAAAGGTTTTGGGTGGGGGGAGGTAGAATCCTCAAATCCCCCAAAAAGATTCCGACCAAAGGCCTAGTGGGATTATTTACGAGCCAGGAATTGGTTTTCAATTAGGTAGGAGTGAGTTTGATATGTCTTCTCACAATAATGCTCACTGTCAGGCAATGACCAATGTTTATGTTAGCTTAGGTTTCCCTATATTAAAGAAACAGGATCCCAACTTTTCTTTAAAAAAACATGATGCTGTGTCTAGACCAGACAGACTATATTGTAACTCCTTCCTTATGACAGTCATTGTATTATGACCAAACTCATTGATGTAAACAAGTGTTTAGCCTGTGTTGAGGCAAGCAAGGGAAGCCTGGACCCAGGAAGGGGCAGAAAAAAAATGGTTGTGATGAAAAACTCTTGTTTTCACTGCCTTTGAAAAACCAAAGTAAACTCTAGAGCGCATGAGGATTTTATTCCCTACATTATTGGTTCAATGGCCTTTTATTTATCACACGTAGGCTACAGTGCCCGTGCCATCTCTCTCTCTTGCTATCTCTCTCTCTCTTTCTTAGAGTGTGAATTTCCACTCTGCATGAACGATTTGAAAAGTCCACCACTGAAGGCATCAGATTTTTTTGTGCTTTCTGATATTTTCTTGTTCTCTGTGAATTCCTGCCTGTGATTAGGAGGAAGAGTAAGTTGAGTAAGAGTAAGTCATTTTTATTTCTACCTCACTCCGCATTGAAGAAGACTTGGCAGGGAGTGTGATTATGGATAATTATCTCTATTTAAACTAAACACTCCCTCCCTCTCCTCCCCTCATTCTCATCATCCCAACACTCTCTTTCTGCCCCCCTTCTTCCCTCGCCCCCTCATTCACCAAATCCACTTTGCTGTGGATCAATTGGAGGTGGGAGGAAGGCTGTCATTTTTCAAAATCTAACACTCCCCTTTGGCTGACGCCTCACTCCTCCAATTTTGTCACACTGCCAAGATGTAGAACCACCACTACAGCCACAGCGCCAGTACAGTACAGCACACTAGGCCCTGCTGGTGCCTAGCTACTCCCCACAACAACAATGTACTGGACTGTTTTCTGACAAACTGTGATTTCTCTGTTGTCTGCGGAAGATTTGTAATTCTCCCATCATTAGAAAAGTGTATCTTCTTCATTCCTGAATTCTTCAATAACTGTGTGTATGTGTGTGCTTGTGTGTGTGCTTGTGTGTGTGCGTGTGCGAGTGTGTGTGTGACAGAAGGAGGGGTAGAGAGAAAGAGACAGAAAGAGAAAGAGCAGGTTGCAGTTTGGTGGAAAGAATGATTGACAGAAAGGTAATCAGACTTCCTGCTCAGGTGATAGAACCTGTCCTGTCAATCTGAGAGAAGGGCTGCCAGTGTCTTTAGAAGGCTGTTTGGACAGGAAGAAAATAATGACTGTTAGGGGGGTTGGAGTTTGGAATGGCACCTGGTGCGCACGCGACCCAATACCAGCGCATCTACAAGTATTTCTTCTGATTACAGTCTATATACCATAGCAGTATACAGTTGAAGTTGGAAGTTTACATACACTTAGGTTGGAGTCATTAAAATGCATAATTCACTGTTTCACAATTCCAGTGGGTCAGAAGTTTACATATATTAAGCTGACTGTGTCTTTAAACAGCTTGGAAAATTCCAGAAAATTATGTCATGACTTTAGAAGTTTCTGATAGGCTAATTGACCTAATTTGAGTCAATTGGAGGTGTACCTGTGGATGTATTTCAAGGCCTACCTTCAAACTCAGTGCCTCTTTGCTTGACGACATGGGAAAATCTAAAGACATCAGCCCAAAAATGTTTAGACCTCCACAAGTCTGGTGCATCCTTGGGAGCAATTTCCAAATGCCTGAAGGTACCACGTACATCTGTACAAACAATAGTACGCAAGTATAAACACCATGGGACCACGCAGCCGTCATACCGCTCAAGAAGGAGACGCGTTCTATCTCCTAGAGGTGAACGTACTTTAGTGCGAAAAGTGTGAATCAATCCCAGAACAACAGCAAAGGACCTTGTGAAGATGCTGGAGGAAACAGGTACAAAAGTATCAATATACACAGTAAAATAAGGCCTATATCGACAACCTGAAAGGCCGCTCAGCAAGGAAGAAAGCCACTGCTCTAAAACCGCCACAAAAAAATCTAGACTACGGTTTGCAACTGCACATGGGAACAAAGATTATACTTTTTATGGAAATGTCCTCTGGTCTGATGAAACAAAAATATAACTGTTTGGCCATAAGACCATCATTATGTTTGGAGGGAAAAGAGGGATGCTTGCAAGCCGAAGAACACCATCCCAACCGTGAAGCACAGGGTGGCAGCATCATGTTGTGGGGGTGCTTTGCTGCAGGAGGGACTGGTGCACTTCACAAAATAGATGGCATCATGAAGACATCAGTCAGGAAGTTAAAGCTTGATCACAAATGGGTCTTGCAAATGGACAATGACCACACGCATACTTCCAAAGTTGTGGCAAAATGGCTTAAGGACAACAAAGTCAAGGTATTGGAGTGGCCATCACAAAGCCTTGACCTCAATCCTATAGAATATTTGTGGGCAGAACTGAAAAAGTGTGTGCGAGCAAGGAGGCCTACAAACCTGACTCAGTTACAGCAGCTCTGTCAGGAGGAATGGGCCAAAATTCACCCAACTTATTGTGGGAAGCTTGTGGAAGGCTACTCGAAACGTTTGACCCAAGTTAAACAATTAAAAGGCAATGCTACCAAATACTAATTGAGTGTATGTAAACTTCTGACCCACTGGGAATGTGATGAAAGAAATAAAAGCTGAAATAAATAATTCTCTCTACTATTATTCTGACATTTCACATTCTTAAAGTGGTGATCCTAACTGACCTAAAACAGGGAATTTTTACTAGGATTAAATGCCAGGAATTGTGAAAAACTGATTTTAAATGTATTTGGCCAAGGTGTATGTAAACTTCCAACTTCAACTTTATATTGCCACTTCTTTTCATCTGCAATTATTTTCATCTAATTCCTGTCTAGCAAGCAAACTTCACTTGGGAGAATACTAAATCCATTTCAATTTACCATTCTGGATCCCTGAGATATATCCCTGATGCTAGCTGGCTAGAGAAATGCTTGCTACTGTAACTACCAAGGCGCTTTCGCTCTGTGTCAGAGACGTGATGGGGGTCCAGTCCGTCCAATTAGCATGTGTTGTGAGTGTCACTATTTTCACAAAGATGCTGTAGGGAGTAAGACATGCACTACTGGCTCACAGACTGGGCAGAACCGAGTGAATTGAGTACCCATCCTGTGGGCTAGGGAAATAAATATAATTATGCCAAGGCAGCCTGGTAGCAAACTCTCTGCCGGGGCCCGGTGGTAGGGAAACCCAGTGTTAAATAATCAGACTAAACACTTTGTCATAATTACATACCAAACCTCTTATGACATCTCAGTCAGGTCTATTCAACTGAACTTCAATTCTATCTGTGTGGATATAGAGTCAAGTTAATTTGCTATTTGAAGCTTGGTTGTGTCCTGCTGATTCGACGGTGTATCGTGCAGAAGATCAACATTCATTATATATTCATAAATCCTTTACCACTGTGCGTCCTACCTGTTTTATAACCAATAACATCAAGAGAGACAACCTTTTCTTTCCTGAGATGAACAATGACCTATGCAAAGTAATGTTATGAGAGTAAGTCCTCTTAAACACATGTGAACAAGTGGTTCGTGAAGGGGCAAAACCTAACTTCCACTTTAGTCAAATGTTCACCGAGTTATGCATTGGTGTCAATGGGAGAGTAGATGACAACTAAGTCCATCCTTGTATAAAACAGCTGTATTGACCTTTGTAATGTCTTTGTGTCTCCTTTTCAGGACTCGTCCAAGGCAGTGTCGCTGGGGCTGTGGATGGAGGAGATGATCTTCAACTTGGCCGACTCGCGGCTATTTTTCAACGACCTGGAGGTGAGACTCATTTACCTGATGGATCGATATATTATCCATCCTCCGTTATCCATACTGTTGCTCATCCATCATCTAACATTCACACTTCTGTTTATAATCTATCATCCATATTTGTGCTTATTATCCATCATTGAGCGTCCATACTGTTGTTATTATGAATCACATACATCATCCATCCTCTTTATTATGCATCATCCATAACGTTGCTTATATCCATCATCCTCAATTGATACTATCAGCAGGGCCAGGAGTTTTCCCAGGATTTAGGTGACAGCCCTCATGACAATACTACATCACGTTTAAAAAAGATTCCCTTTCATATTGTTAGGGTTATTCTGTCATATTCTCAAAATATTTGAGTTGAAAGCCTAACTGTTTAAGTGGGCTAGGGTTAAACTGGAGTATTTTTAACATCATGAACAACAGGTAGGTTTTTCTCTGTGCATTCCACGGCCTTGTTCTAACAAAGACCAGGCTTAAATTTGGTTTGTGGTGAGAAGGAACACTGAGTTGTTAATTATAGGTGTGTGTCTGTCTCTTAAAGGGAGATTAGTTGTGGGGAGGAGGAACAGCTGAGGGAAAGAAGGCAGAAAAAGCAGTTTTCAAACCCGCTTTTTAAGTTCCTTCTATTTGTCATCCTCTGTTGTTAGTTCCCCATTCAAACAGTAGACTAGTGGCGGCCATCTTTGTTAGTCATATGCTGTGGTTGATTTATGAAGTCATTTTCCATCAGGTTTGTCAGCAGCTAATAGAGCGCCAATAGATGCCACAGGCTGAGTAACCTGTACGCGATGAAGAGATACGAGCTAGGAAAAGCTCTATGATAACCAAGTTATAGAGAAACATGCTTTTAGAAGAAATAGAGGCTAATTTAACTAGCTCCAACAATGTGGTGGTCTTGTGCTTTGAGAATAGCCTAAAATCTGCCATATGTTACTGTTAATTTTGCACGTCAGATATGTACTTGTCCTTACATGCCAATTCATGTCATTAAATCACTTTAGTTGGAGAGGTGTTGAAATGACTGCTGCGGGGTCTAGAGCTGCCTATAAAAAAAAACGAGCTTAGCCTATTGGGTTCTGTGGGTCGTGTTATCGATTCCCTCTGTGTCTGTGGGAGCTGGGTCGCAGCACTGGGAGAGTGTCAGGGGAGCATTGGGGGAATGAGGGATGCTGATATGTAAGAGTGTGATGAGTTAGCGTCTTCCTGTGTCTCAGTCCGGTGTAGCTGTGTGAGAGAAGAGATTGAAGTCTGTAGTTACTGAAGTAGGTTTCAGGGGATAAAAGAAGGGAAGAAATGAGAATAGCAGATCAGAAGTGGAGATTCAAAGGGATTTGGTGGAGAGGAGGTGGGAGGATAGTGCATGTATTATATAGTAGCATCATGGGAAATTCATTTTTAGGATTTTTTTGAGGAAGCAACTTTTTGCACAGTAGTTCACTACCCTGCCTTATATCTACTATAGACCTTACTTCCAATATATCAAAAGTCCAGAAATCTTAATAATTTAATAATAATACATTAATACTACACAAAATACTGTTCAGTGGATCTTGTTTTTAGTGGGAATATATCTGAAGGTTCTTTGGCAGTTGGCAAAAGGTGTTGATGTGGTATAAATCTTAGTGGGGTTTATTAGTGGAGTGTGGTGGTGTCAAGTAGAGCTGGTACGCTCCCATATTCCAAGTACATTTTTTTCTTCTGGCGCCTGGATGTCCCAGCAGCCTATTTCCGCCTCCCTGTTGTCTTTTGTTTAACATTTTTTATTTTGTTCTATCGCTCCCCTAGGCTCCCTTAAGAAACCTGCCCGTGCACAGCTCTGAAACGAATCTCCCTCTCTAATATATCCGCTTTCTTTCCCTCTCCTTTCCCAGGAATGTGACCAAGTTCATATTGATGACGTGGCGTCAGACGACAATGGGCAGGACTTGAGGTACTGTACAGCTTTTCCTCTTGAACTCAACTCGGCCCAACACTTAAACCAGCACTGAGTGGGTTTAGTAAAGGAGGGGGTGGGGGGGAATATGTCCTGCTCTCTTTCTTGAAAACGTCTCCCACTGGGCAGACACTGGTTGAAAAAAAAACATTGTTTCCTCGTCATTTCAGTGAAATTACGTTGAACCAACGTGAAATAGACGTTGACTTGACATCTGTGCCCAGTGGGCTGTCTCTCTCTGTCCCTTTTTGTTTGTGTGTTTTCCTGTGTGCGTGCGTGTATGCGTCTCTCGCTCTCTCGCCATGGCAATTTAATAACAGTATCATCATTCTTCAACGTCTCATCAGAACAGTACTGTCATTCTCTATGTCTGGCTTATTCCAGACATGTTACTACATAAAGTGATGAAGAATTTTAGGATAGATTTCAAAGAAATAGTTGAAAAAGTGCAAGATGTTGCTCAAATGCCTATGTGCGTTCCTTACCATTTAAGTGCTTTTGGGCATGTTACCCTTTTCCACACAAAAATATTTATGAACCTCATTACATTGGATTTGCAAACTGCATGTTCTCCCACTTAAATATAACGCACTTATAATATTGATGTATTCTATATTCAATTAGTTTGATTTATTGTGTCATTTATACTGTCAGCTATTGGTCTTAAATCCAAAGGCCTCTCTCTCATGGTTGGCATCTTTCTTTTTATTATTGGTCTCACCCTTGCTCTTTTTATAGGATTTTTTTTTTAGGCATAATGCATTAATCCATTATTTCGTTACCTTACTTCAGTTATTATATTATACTAGGCCTACTCCATGTAACTAAAGGTTCTGGTCTTAGGCAGCACTGGTCAAATCCCACCAAACATCAACTAAATGTGTACATTGATTAGACATGGTTGTTGTCTTGCAGCATGTATAACTTTGGCACAGACGGATTCCAGAGCCCTGCGGGTGCCGGTACTCTGTGCCTGGGCTCAGGTGTCCATGGTGGGGTGGACTGGATGAGGAAACTAGCCTTCCGCTACCGGAGAGTAAAGGAGATCTACAACACCTACAAGAACAACGTGGGAGGTGGGTTCTGACAGGAGCTAGAAGAGGGTGTGTGTGTGTGTGTGTGTGTGTGTGTGTGTGTGTGTGTTTGTGTGTGTGTGTGTGTGTGTGTGTGTGTGTGTGTGTGTGTGTGTGTGTGTGTGTGTGTGTGTGTGTGTGTGTGTGTGTGTGTGTGTAAAATATTATCTCGCGGTTAACTGATATACAAATCACAATGTCAATTTAAATTGGTTCATTCTGTAGAATCATGATCATAATAAATAATTAACATTGCATCTTCATATACTGCTCAGCTATCAATTTGTGTTTTGTTTTTGTATACCAATCTATGATGAATAATGTGTTAGTGTGTGATTGTGATTGTTGTCAGGTTTGGTGGGCAGTCCCAAGCGGGAGGAATGGCTGCAGCTGCGGAGGGAGATGGAGGTCCTGACAGATCTGTGGCTGACCCAGGCTGTCAAGGCCCTGGCCCTCATTAACTCCAGGTCAGGACACACCCCTTCTCAACTGCCTAGCTACCCTATGGTGGAACTATTTAGAAAATAATAAACAATGTAAAGTGATATTAGCGTATGTAATCCATAAAAATGAAATGGACAGTACTCCAAATGTATTGACCATTCATGTTTTGCATGGTTAATAAATATAATAAATAAGTATTGAAATTGAACCTGGAACTCTATAGAGCTACAGTATATACACAACCAGGAAATATTGACAAGACTAAAATCGGGAGCTGAAATACCCGTTGGCTGGTATTTTTTCCTTGTTGTCACTCTTTTTTTGTCCCATTCAAACTGACACAAGGCAATTATCGTACTTGTTTGAACATGACACACATATTGACATCATGTGTTGACATCTCTCTGTTTCCAGACCAAACTGTGTGAATGTGCTGGTGACCACCACCCAGCTGATCCCAGCCCTGTCCAAGGTCCTGCTCTATGGTCTGGGCTCAGCGTTCCCCATAGAGAACATCTACAGTGCCACCAAGACAGGTGAGGTAGCACACAGCACTCGATGTGGTGCAGAACACTTGTTAGGGTTAAAAAGCCCAACTCATCGTGTCAAGGAAGGAATATTATATTTACAGTTGGGCTGATTGTGCACAGATAGTAGTACCCGACAGAAAATGTTTCCCAACCACGGTGCGAAAACAATCTAGTACTAGCAGACTTTCGTTTTGTGCGATCCTTGTTTATGTTTGGGAAATTTTCATTAAGTGTTATTTAAACACTTATTTGTTAACACTTACGTTTAACACTTTTAACACTTAATTTGTAAAGAATTTGAACACTTGCATATGTTTAACACTTATTTGTTAACTGTCACTTTTAACACTTTTAAACACTTAACATTTTTAAAAGTAACACAACACTTATTTTCCAGGGAAAGAGAGCTGCTTTGAGCGTGTGGCCCAGAGGTTCGGCCGGCGAGCAGTGTACGTGGTCATAGGGGACGGAGTGGAGGAAGAGTCTGTAGCCAAGAAGGTGAGACTCACATGTAACCAGGAAAAGGGGTGGGGGTACACAAGATATTACCCCCTGCCTTATTTTTCATGCTAGGAAGTCCGATTAAATTGAATATGCACCCACACATATTATTTCATGCGTTTGCTTGTTATTATTTGAAAAACAAAATAATGTTTATATCCTGCAGGATTAAATTGTGTTCGGTATTAGTTTGACTGAACCCTCTCCAACACTGTCTAAGATTGTATTAGCTCGCCAAGCTTAGGCAACTTGACTGTGGTTAACCGAACAATAATAGCAAGCTAGTCACATTAGTCAGTGTTCAGCTAGTTACATTAGCTACCTAGTTTAGCCAGTGTTCAGCATTTAAAACATTTCCGTTTGTGTCTTTCAGTATCTAGTTTAGCCAGTGCTCCACATTTTAAACATGTCCTTTTGTACCTTGCAGTAGCTAGTTTAGTCAATGTTCTAAACATGTCTGTTTGTGTCTTGCAGAAGAACATGCCTTTCTGGAGAGTGTCGTGTCGGCCTGACCTGGAGGCTCTAAGTCATGCACTGGAGCTGGACTACCTCTAGTGGGCGCTATAACAATCTCATCATGCCTTTAGCCAGTTCCTGCCTGGTGATGCCGCTTCCTGTCCAATGGACCAATTGGGTTGAGGGCAGCGACGATTCACCACCATACAAAAGCAAAGAATGACGGACCAATCTTTGTATCAGCAGGGAAACGCAATTGTTACTGGAAATTGTACATGTGCTTTCACCCGTTCACACAGGGACTTTTACATGTGAAAGGTATCCCACTTTGGAACTTTAGAGCATTGCACTGAAAATAATGACCAAGGTCAGGGATGGGCAACTGGTGGCCTCAGCAGTTTTTCTCTTGTTATGTCAATTAGGCCATATCAGCTAAAATGTTTTAGATTGGTAAATTTGTCTATCGGTCAGCTATCTAAACCAGCAATCATGGTTGAATTACCGGCCGGGGGCCACCATTGATTTTGTTAGTCAGTCTCACTCAGATATCATATTAAATACTGCAAACATTTCTCTCCAGCCTATGGCAAAATGTGTAGAATTACAAAAATGTCGCTGTTAAACAGCAAATGTTCTTCACCGCCCATGGCAAAATGAGTAGAATTGCAGGAAATGTGCTACAAAATTGCTAAATCTTCTTTCCGACCCATGGCAAAATGTGTAGAATTGTAGCAAACTTTCTTTAAAGCTCCACATTTTCTCTACGCCCCATGGCAAAATGTGTAGAATTGCACAAAATAAACTATAACATTTTAAAACAATGTCTCTCCGCTGTCAAGAGGAGGGCTGCTAAAATGCTTTGCTCTCAATGTGGTTGGTGTGACCCGCAAGCAACTACCATCCCTCATAATGAGTTCAGTTTCTTGTGGCCCCCAGACCCATCAAAGTTACCCATCCCTGACCTAGGTGATCTACAGTTGAAGTCGGAAATTTACATACACCTTAGCAAAATACATTTAACTCAGTTTGTCACAATTCCTGACAATCCTCGTAAAAAATCACTGTCTTATGTCAGTTAGGATCACCACTTTATTTTAAGAATGTGAAATGTCAGAATAATAGTAGAGAGAATGATTTATTTCAGCTTGTATTTCTTTCATCACATTCTCAGTGGGTCAGAAGTTTACATACACTCAATTAGTATTTGGTAGCATTGCCTTTAAATTGTTTAACTTGGGTCAAACGTTTCGGGTAGCCTTCCACAAGCTTCCCACAATAAGTTGGGTGAATTTTGGCCCATTCCTCCTGACAGAGCTGCTGTAACTGAGTCAGGTTTGTAGGCCTCCTTGCTCGCACACGCTTTTTCAGTTCTGCCCACAAATGTTCTATAGGATTGAGGTCAAGGCTTTGTGATGGCCACTCCAGTACCTTGACTTTGTTGTCCTTAAGCCATTTTGCCACAACTTTGGAAGTATGCTTGGGGTCATTGTCCATTTGGAAGACCCATTTGCGATTAAGCTTTAACTTCCTGACTGATGTCTTGAGATGTGACTTCAATATATCCACATCATTTTCCTACCTCATGCTGCCATCCATTTTGTGAAGTGCACCAGTCCATCCTGCAGCAAAGCACCCCACAACATGATGCTGCCACCCCCGTGTTTCATGGCTGGGATGGTGTTCTTGGGCTTGCAAGTCTCCCCCTTTTTCCTCAAAACATAACAATGGTCATTATGGCCAACAGTTATTTTTTTGTTTCATCAGACCAGAGGACATTTCTCCAAAAAGTATGATCTTTGTCCCCATGTGCAGTTGCATCCCGTAGTCTGGCTTTTTTATGGCGGTTTTGGAGCAGTGGCTTATTCCTTTCTTAGCGGCCTTTCAGGTTATGTCGATATAGGACTCGTTTTACTGTGGATATAGGTACTTTTGTACCTTCTTCACAAGGTCCTTTGCTGTTGTTCTGGGATTGACTTGCACTTTTCGCACCAAAGGACGTTCATCTCTAGGAGACAGAACACGTCTCCTTCCTGAGCGGTATGACGGCTGCGTGGTTCCATGGTGTTTATACTTGCGTACTATAGTTTGTACAGATGAACGTGGTACCTTCAGGCGTTTGGAAATTGCTCCCAAGGATGAACCAGACTTGTGGAGGTCTGCAATTTTTTTTCTGGGGTCTTTCTTTTGATTTTCCCATGATGTAAAGCAAAGAGGCATTGAGTTTGAAGGTAGGCCTTGAAATACATCCACAGGTACACCTCCTATTGACTCAAATTATGTATATTAGCCTATCAGAAGCTTCTAAAGTATTGACATCATTTTCTGGAATTTTCCAAGCTGTTTAACCTTTCTAGCGCAGGGTCCTCGACAACATTCCGCTGAAAAGGCAGCGCGCGAAATTCTAAAATATTTTGGGGAAATATGTAACTTTCACACATTAACAAGTCCAATACAGCAAAGGAAAGATAAACATATTGTTAATCTACCCATCTTGTCCAATTTCAAAAATGCTTTACAGCTAAAGCACAACACATGATTGTGTTAGATCACCGCCAAGTCGAAAAAACACAGCCATTTTTCCAGCCAAAGATAGGAGTCACAAAAAGCAGAAATATAGATAAAATTAATCACTAACCTTTGATGATCTTCATCAGATGACACTCATAGGACATCATGTTACACAATACATGTATGTTTTGTTCGATAATGTGCATATTTATAACCAAAAATCTCAGTTTACATTGGCACATTACGTGCAGTAATGTTTTTATTCCAAAACATCTGGTGATTTTGCAGAAATATAATAACCATTGATAAAAGATACTAGTGTTATTCACAGAATTAAAGATAGACCTCTCCTTAATGCAACCGCTGTGTCAGATTTCAATTTTTTTAACAGAAAAAGTATAATCTGAGAATGGTGCTCAGAACCCAAAACAGCCAGAGGAATGTCCGCCATTTTGGAAACAACAAAGTTAGAAGCAACACCATAAATATTCACTTACCTTTGATGATCTTCATCAGAAGGCACTCCCAGGAATCCCAGTTCGACAATAAATGACTGATTTGTTCCATAAAGTACCATAATTTATGTCCAAATAGCCACTTGTTGTTAGCGTGTTCAGCCCAGTAATCCATCTTCATGAGGTGCAGGCACTTCATCCAGACAAAAACTCGAAAAGTTACATTACAATCCTTTAGAAACATGTCAAACGATGTATGGAATCAATCGTTAGGATGTTTTTAATATAAAACATCAATAATGTTCCAACCGGAGAATTCCTTTGTCTTCAGAAAAAGCACTGGAACGCGAGGTAACTCTGTCGGGAGCGAGCGTCATGAGACCAAGGCTCTCTGCCAGACCACTGACTCAGAGATCTCATGAGCCCCTCCTTTACAGCATAATCCTCATTCAAGTTTCAAAAGACGGTTGACATCTAGTGGAAGCCGTAATAAGTGCAACCTCATCCATATCTCAATGTGTATTCGGTAGGCCAAGCTTTGAAAAACTACAAACCTCAGATGTCCCACTTCCTGGTTGGATTTCTCTCAGGTTTTCGCCTGCCATATGAGTTCTGTTATACTCACAGACATCATTCAAACCGTTTTAGAAACTTCAGAGTGTTTTCTATCCAATACTAATAATAATATGCATATATTAGCATCTGGGACAGAGTAGGAGGCAGTTCACTCTGGGCATGCTTTTCATCCAAAAATGCAAATGCTGCCCCCTATCCCAAAAAGGTTAAAGGCACAGTCAACTTAGTGTATGTAAACTTCTGACCCACTGGAATTGTGAAACAGTGAATTGTAAGTGAAATATTCTGTCTGTAAACAATTGTTGGAAATATTACTTGTGTCATGTACAAAGTAACTGACTTCCCAAAACTATAGTTTGTTTACAAGAAATGTGTGGATTGGTTGAAAAATGAGTTTTAATGACTCCAACCTAAGTGTATGTAAACTTCCAACTTCAACTGTAAGTGCATTTAGTCCTTACGTGGGGGATGATTAGTTTCATTTAGTTTATTTGTTTGTTGTGTGCTCACTTTTCTTATTAGGAATGGGATAGAGGAAATTGTTAAGAGACCTTCTAGTAGACACTACCAGCAAGTTATTAAGGATAAATCCTACCTTGACTTGATCTTTTCACATGGCTTTTTTGATACATTGTACATTTCTATTATAACTATGGCCCCAATAGTAGCTCTGTCTCATTCAGCAGGTTATTGATTCATTCATAGTCTGAATATTTATATTTTTTTACCTATAATTTGTGACCTACGGTATTTCAGTTATGCCTGATCAAAATGATATTGTAGATAAAAATACAAATCAATCAAGTGTCCAATCACAAAATTATGAGCTGAGACCTAAAAGAAAGAAATGGGAGAGGATTTTCGCAAAACCTACCAGCGACAATTATCTAAAAATGAAGATGGAGATAGCAACCATTTTCGGATTTTACCATAACATTTGATTCATAGTCCATTGACTATATTATATGTCATAAATCATTTAATTGAATATTCTATTGATTTGAAACAAACACACTTATGCAGTCAATCTAAACCGGACAAAATACTTCCAACCCTACTGGAGATGACTGTTTAATGTTGTTATCTAATATACCAAAGATTAATACTCAAATATCTTATCCATTCCATGCCACACTTTGAAAAATAATTGGTAAAAGCCAACTCTGCATCCTTCATTTGCAACTAAGCAAAGAGGTTCAGACAGACAGACAGAAAGACAAACAGTCAAAGCACAAGGAAATCATACACTTAACTTAAGAAATACCAATTCCTTGTGAAACGTCTTTTTAGCGTATACATTTGTCATGAAGAGGACTTAGGGCTCTATTCAATCCGCATCGCGGAAGTTCAGCTTTAAAGCGTGACTGAAATTTAAAGGCAATGTTCCTGCTTTAGCGGGGATTACATTCACAATGGGTCGGCTCAATCGTAAATGACCTTTACATTTCTATCCCAGAATATGTAACACTTCAGGTTTACAGATTGAATAGAGCACTTAGTCTGGCGATTGAATCTTATTCTGTTTCATGAATTGATCGGTGTACAATTGTTGTTATCTTTCTCCATGAATGTTTATATAGCCTGTATGTAATGAAAATGGTATGATTGTCTTTGGACATGCATGTGCCTATTACAGTGCCTGTCAGCTTAGCTATGATTTGTATATAAGGTTTTATTGTTGATTTGTTTTGACGGACAATTATAATAGATTAATAAAGATAAATTAATTACATTCTGAGAAAAGTGTATCTTATTTCAAATTGAATTGCTCACTGACTATACATTGTAACTATATTCCAGAATTTTCACCTAATAGGTCATTTGACGTCTACTTTTGCCTTCAGAACAGCCTCAATATGTCAGGGCATGGACTCCACAACGTGTCAAAAGCGTTCCACAGGGATGCTGGCCCATGTTGACTCCAATGCTTCCCACAGTTGTGTTCTTGAGACACTCAAACAGGTGTGACTCCCACCTACTACCATATCCCATTCAAAGGCACTTAAAATATTTAATCTTGCCCATTCACCCTCTGAATGGCACACATACACAATACATGTCTCAATTATCTCAAGACTTAAAAAAGACATCTTTAACCTGTCTCCTCCCATTCATCTACACTGATTGAAGTGGATTTAATAAATTACATCTGTCACACCGTGATCTGTTTCACCTGTCTTTGTGATTGTCTCCACCCCCCTCCAGGTGTTGCCCATCTTCCCCATTATCCCTTGTGTACTTATACCGGTGTTCTGTTTGTCTGTTGCCAGTTTGTTTTGTTTCGTCAAGTCTACCAGCGTTTTTCCCTCTGTTCCTGTCTCTCGGTTGTTCCTGGTTTCCCAGTGTTGACCTTTACTGCCTGCAATTGACCTGTCTTTTGCCTGCCCCTGTTGGATTAATAAACTGTTACGGCACAGTCGATAGTGTGCCGGACCTCGGGCTCGAACGTCGAGGGTTCGAGACCTGCTCCCTGCTGTTTCATTACATTGGTGTCAGAAGTGATCGGACCTCGCATTCACGACAGTGCGTGTGCTTGGCCGGTGAGCGCGTTCCTGTAAGACGTAGAGTCGCAAGCTAGCTCGAGGATGCGCTCTTTGAAAGGAGGGAGTAGTGTATCAACCCTGTGTTTATAAGCGCAGAAATCGACCCTTCCGCACGAGCATGCTTTTACGGCAGAGTCGATAGCGCGCCGCATCTCGGGCTCAAAGGTCGAGGGTTCGAGACCTGCTCCCTGCTGTTTCATTACAATAAGATCATACACATAACATCGGCTAGCGACCCAGACAGCTAACGTTAGCTAGCTATCAGTACACTTGAAATGAAACCATTTTCTGTCAAAATTAGATATGTGTAATATCTGAAAATATAACCAGTATACATTGTGGTTGGACACATCTCCTGTCTGATGCCATGCATGGTTGCTTTAGTTTGACAAAGTAATCCAGACTGGTGTTTTCTCCATCTCCTTAGCTATCATACTGATATTCCAATGATTTCAAAACACGGTCCTCCAGAAAGTGGAGAGCATACACGTAACGTTAGCTAGCGAGCCAGCCAGCCAGCTAACATTAACTAGCTAACAGTACACTAGTATAACTTGACATTAGGTTTATGCAGTTTTACTAAGCGTTTTTTTTTTTTTTAAGCCGCGTTCAACACGATTACCTAACATACTGACCAGCTCCAATAGACAGAATAAACCAACTAGGCTCGTAAATTTTTTATTTTTATTCACATTTACAGATGGCATATAAGTTTGATATTAAGGCACATGAAAGTTCACTAGAAGGCATTTCTGCCAAAAAACGCATTTTGCTAAAAAAAAAATGCTCTCCTGTGAAGTCGTGACTTGCGACATACGCCTAGTTTCCCGAATCGGGTCACATATTTCCATGAAATCTGTACACCACCAGGCTACCAAAATTGTCTTAGGGTCGTTTTTGACCGGCAGTTCTAAAATAATTTACACACCACAAAAAAAAACAAAGAAACACACACACATACAATAAGACATTGAGATTGTGTGCTACTGATTGAACTCAGCCAACAGCTCCTGAAGAGGAAGAACACCATGTTTGGCACAGTTAGAAAGAACAAGCCTGAGCTCCCCCCTGCACTCCTCACAACAAGGGGGAGAGAGGCCTTATCATCAAAGTTTGCCTTCACCCCCACCACCACTCTAGTTTCTTACCTCCCAAAGAGGAACAATAATGTGGTCCTCCTGAGCACACTGCACAAAACAGCTGAGATCAGTGATCATGAGGACAGGAAGCCAGCAATCATCCTGGACTACAACCACAATACAGGAGGCGTGGACAACCTGGACAAGGTGATGGGAACTTACAGCTGCAGGAGGATGACTGCCCGCTGGCCCCTGGTCATCTTCCATAATATCATTGATGTGTCCTCATACAATGCCTTCGTGATCTGGAACAAGATCAACCCTACCTGGATGCCTGATCGACGGAACAAGAGTAGGGTGTTCCTGGAGCAGCTGGGAAAGGCACTTGTAACCCCACACATTCAAAAAAGGGAGCGCTTCCCCCACACAGCAGCATCTGCAGCGCTTGTGAAAGCTGTTCAGGGGGCTGAATCTTGTCCTGATCCACCTGAGACTGCAGCTGGGGCAGGCAAGAAGAGGAGATACCAATTCTGTCCCCCTAAGAAGGACTGTAAAACAAATACTATGTGCTGCACATGTGAGAAATACATCTGCAAAGTTCATGCACCCACACCTGCATACTGTCCTACATGTGCTTATTAGAGATGATAGATTTATGTTCTTCACGTTGTTGTTTAGTTTCTATTATCTTATTCTTATTTATTGTTGTTGTTTATACACCTTGTGGGTGTGAGCAATGGTTTAAAAAAACGGGGGGAGAAGACTCGTATTTTGTAGTTCAATTCCTCATTGTACAGTAAATAAGATTATATCACTATGTTGCCAAAAAGTTCAAGACTGTTATCGTTTCCCTTCAATAAAATGCATTCAAAACTACTTCCTGCACATTTCTGCTACTTTCTTAGGCTATACAAGTGCTATCTCTTGCTATAAAATTTCTGTTTACACCTATGAAGTACCTTTAGCAATAATAATAATAATAATAAACCTCTACTTTAGTAAATAAAACAATTATGACAGGTGTGTTGTAATAAAAACAAGTGGTGTCCACTGATTAAATGCAGACTTTCTGCATTGGGAAGAGGGAAAACCCAGATATTCACAAGGTTTGTGATGAATGACAGGTTGTGTCTTCATGCAAAATAGATTTGGAGTTTAAAAGTCAATTAAGCTGCTTTATTTTAGGGGTTTAGTGAAGGTGGGGTACATTTCTACTACACAACGTTTAAGTTTCTATCGCACAATCTGTAACATTTCAGACCTTAACTGAATGTACATTTTTCTGACATTGCACGATCCCATGAGAATACAGCACAATAACTTTTATTTCAAGATGCCATGACAAATAGAAAAAAATAATGTACTCATATTCAACCAGAACGCATTCAAACCAAATAATAATTTTGGAGAGGAGGTTAGCATACAGATAGATACCTCAAGCAAATAAAATGATTAGGTCATGTATTTAACTAACTTAGATTTTTAGATTGTCGGGAATACAAATTAGAAAATGTGGGCCAATAGCACCCTCAAGTGGATGCTTACTGCACTGATCTCAATCAATCAAATGTATTTATAAAGCCCTTCTTACATCAGCTGATGTCACAAAGTGCTGTACAGAAACCCAGCCTAAAACACCAAACAGCAAGCAATGCAGGTGTGAACTCAATAATGTTAGGAATATTTTTCAAATAATGCCAACCACCAATTGTCTAACAAGATATAAACCCATTTAAAAGTACAAGGAGTAAAAGAGAAGAGCAAAACATAAAAATGTTGTAAACATTTAAAGGTAATTTCTGATTAAGCCGACATATGGGTGCTTGGAGAGAATTAGTCGGCGAGTGGATAATGTGCCTTTACCATCCATCCTACTGGCGAACGTACAATCACTGGAAAATAAACTGGATGAGCTTCATTCGAGACTATCCTACCAACGAGACATTAATTACACTAAGATTTTTATTCTAAGAGAAATATTCAATTATATTCCATGATATTCTTAAAATATATGTGTTGACTGAATATAAGGAAGTGATGTCTGCTAAATACTCAAGTTGGCAGCGCAGTCATATAGCCTCGGCACCTACATAAAGTTGAGTGACTCACTCATTCATAATACAGCAGAGTGGCGCAGCGGTCTAAGACACTGCATTACAGTGTCAACTGTGTTGCTAAGGTGCTGGTTCGATACCCGTGCTGGCCATGACCGGGAGACCCATTATTTTTTAAACAATTATTATTATTAGTTAATTATTAATATAGAATTATATAAAAGCAATAGGATTTGAAGCAATAGCCTACCCGCGTTAAACTCAAATATACTAATTGATCAAAAAAAACTTTATCAATTGGAACCTTTAACAAGTGGAAGGGGGGGAAAAGTATTACTATTATTATTAACCCTGTTTTTCACAAGCGAAGCAGGCTGTGAATTCTGTACACACCGTTTCTAGGATGGGCTATTAGCAGGACAATATATAATGCTCATGTTGGTCATGGCTCCTGAGTGGCACAGTGGTCTAAGGAACTGCATCTCAAGGCAAGAAGCATCACTACAGTCCCAGGCTGCATAACATCCGACCCCGATGGGGAGTCCCATAGGGCGGCGCACAATTGGAATAAGCGTTGTCAGGGTTAGGCGAGGGTTTGGCCTGCCGGGATGTCCATGTCCCAAAAAATAGGCATGGTGGGCTTTTGGTGTCTCTCCCTCTAAAAACAGAAATAAATATTTTGGCCTTCATTCAGTTTACAACTGCTGACTTTCAGTTATTTGAAAACCAAATCATCTCCCAAAATATTGTTATTTTTTAATAAAAAATGAGATCGTGAACTCTGCAAACAATGTTTCCAGTCCGAGAATGAGAATAATAAATGACTGTAATTAATACATTCGTTCAATGCATTGGATTACAAAATAAGCCGTTATGAGTCGGAGCTGAGAGGATCACCAAAACTAAAAGGTATTTTGGTTTCAGTGCCTTTTCTTGAAAACATTTTTATATAGCCTATCAATGTGTAGGCATACTGTGTAATACAATTGATAATTGTGTACTAAAAACGTGAATGTGTTTTTGCAGAGCATACAACCATGCCGACAACCATCCGTGGAGATCAGTGGACAAAGAGTTGGACAACGGGCCAGTGTGGACAAAATATGTACACTACTGTTCAAAAGTTTGGGGTCACTTAAAAAATGTCCATGTTTTTGAAAGAAAAGAACATTTTTTGTCCATTAATTTTTTTCCAAATTTATCAGAAATACAGTAGACATTGTTAATGTTGTAAATGACTATTATAGCTGGAAATGGCAGATTTTTTATGGAATAACTATCAGCAACCATCACTCCTGTGTTCCAATGGCATGTTGTCTTAGCTAATCCAAGTTTATAATTTTAAAAGGCTAATTGATCATTAGAAAACCCTTTAGCAATTATGTTAGCACAACTGGTAGCACAACTGGTAGCATCAGCATGTGTGGGTTCGATTACAGGCTCACTGGCTGAGAACTGAGCGGATGGCAGAGGTGCGAACATTCCACCTGGTGGGAGAGAGAGGTTTCAACGAGGTGAAACCATGCTTTGATTTTGCGATTTCCTGGAAAATCACCTTGAACTTGCCAGATTGATTAAAGAAGCCCCCCAATCCAGGCACCAGACCCACTGAATATCTTACTAGTGGAGAGGCTACACAGGCAGCTTGCGTAACTAAGTTCACTCAGTGTGGACCACAGTGACAATACATAGCCAGCGGTTGTTCTTTCCTTAAAATGGCTTGCACCCCCTGCAATCGTCCAGCCATGTTTGCGGCATCGTCATATGTTTGTCCTTGAAGTTGGGACAGAGGAAGGCCTAGACGCATCATCACATCACATGCCATCTTGGCTATATTTTTCCCTATCGTTGAAGACACTTCGTAGAGTCTCAGGAATTCTTTCTTTGGTTGTAGATCTGCATCTACAAAGCGCAAACATATTGACTCCTGCTCAACTCCTGATATATCCTGGGTACCATCAATGATAAGTGTGAACTGGACCGCTGGCATTGATGTTATTTCCGACACAATTTCTTTGACGATTGTATTGCCCACCAGCTTCAAAATGTTGTTTTGCATTTGGGGACTGGTGAAATCAAAGTGACCTTTCAGCCAGGTGGTCAGCTCTGCATCGCCCTCTGCCTTGTACTTTAGAAGCTGGCTGAAATTCCCACTCTCCTTATCAACGCCTTGAAAAGCCTGACCTTGCCATGAAAAGTACTTCACAACCCCAACAATCTTCATACGATTTCGCCTCGCTTGTTGCTGCTGTCTTTCAAGCTCATGTGAAAGTTGCACATTAACAGGCGTTGGCTCCTGAATCTGAGTCATCACAGGTCATTTGTGACACTGGCTGTCTTTATGCTCACTACATTTCTCCAGTGGCTTCTTCCAATTTTAAAAGCCAATCTATACAAAAGCTGAATCTGCTTTTGATGGAAGCTTAGACTTGTGTGTTGCTAAGTATTTAGCACAATAGAAACAGAGGACCCTCTTTTAAGGAGGAGCTGTAATGGAGCCAAGTATAATCTTTAAAACTTTTTCTCCTGAAAGTAGAGTGTCCCATTTAAAAGGGTTTGACCTAGTTATGACATTCAAATATGGCTGATTTGGACAAGGTCCAAGCTCCTCCCATCCCTCTCCTGCACCTTCATCTTCGCCTGCCTGTCTGCTCTCTCTCTCTGTCTGTCGTTGTCTCAAACCCACTCTCCCTGCTTGAGTGTGTATCTGAAATACACATGAGAAGTCATACTTAGAGGAATATCTCATCTTAAATTAACATTAGGATTAGATTGTTGTGATGTCATTATTCGGTCTTAACCATCAATATTCGCTCCTTTTCTCACTCACCTGCTCTCCCTGCCCTGTCGGCATCCTCATGCTCTCTCTCTCTCATATGAAATAAATATTATCAGTAAACAAGTGGTGTTTCTTGCCATGATGTTCAGGAATGGATTACTAACCATTTCTGATCTGAATGGCAATGATTATTATATCAAGAAAGTGCTTGCACTTTAATCAAACACAGTATACTATACGAATATGCAATAAATGAACGCTACTAATGTCTACATAAATTACACATGTAGCATAACATAAATGATTGACACTTTACTCAGACTTAACGTGGGCTTTCTGACAAGCACGATTGTTGGTCGCTGGGTCAATGTGTGGCTAATTAACATTCCAGGTAACTTAGCTATGATAGCTACTGTTGGTGATGGTTGATTGATTAGCACTTGCAAATCGGCCCGTTTTCACCAAAAACGTTTGTTTCCACTCCATGCAATTACTGATATTTTTTTGCAAAATATGATTTATTTCCACAATCACAGTTCCTGCGAAAAATGACGTGTTGCCGTTAAAACTATCATAATCGACAGTGATATAGCCTAGGTAACACTCATATTACATTCTAGTTTTCCACTTTTTAATACATTTGAAAGTAATGAAATAGAGAGACAGTACAGTGTTTGACATTGCTTGTACCTACCTACAGCCGTTGAGTAACGGCTTCTGCTGGAGTACGGCAACTCCACTTGCACACACAGAACTGCAGTACACCGTAATAATATAACCGGTAGTAATAATAATGCCAATGGGTTACGTTTAGTCATGACTATGATTACATTTGCTAATGATTATTTCGGATGGCAGTGCTTGGTTGGCTGTCGTAGCATAGCAATTTATTTATTTATTTAAATTGGGTGCGGGGAGTCATTTTGAGCATATTAAATACCTATTTTTTGGGGCAATTTTTAATGTGTTTTGTTTGGTAAATTGTTTTGTAAATATTAATTCACATTTGTGGTGCCACTAAGTAATCAGAACAAGCTGTAACTGGACTGTAGCATATGACTTACTAAAACTGTTGTTATACTAAGGTTTTTATTCTAAGATAAATAAAAATGACCTATTATAGTCTCTAAAAGGAAAAATATTACCATCGTCTCTTGAGCATGTCCTTTTCCTTTCATAATGCATCCTTATTTACAAAGCGATTATTATTATTATTAGATATTCTCACAGCGCACATTTGTAAATCCCAAACTCTAAAAGTAATTGGAAAGGTAGATACAAATTATTTGTGACATTGTGGTTACAGTTGTGCACCGGGGCCTCCCACTCCTCTTTCTATTCTGGTTAGAGCCAGTTTGCTCTGTGAAGGGAGTAGTAAACAGCGTTGTACGAGATCTTCAGTTTCTTGACAATTTCTCAGATGGAATAGCCTTCATTTCTCCAAACAAGAATAGGCTGATGAGTTTCAGAAGAAAGTACTTTGTTTCTGGCCATTTGGAGCCTGTAATCAAACCCAAAAATGCTGATGCTCCAGATACTCAACTAGGAGTGATGGTTGCTGATAATGGGCCTCTGTACGCCTATGTAGATATTCCATAAAATATCTGCCATTTCCAGCTACAATAGTCATTTACAACATTAACAATGTCTACACTGTATTTCTGAAAGAAAATCCCCAAAAATATTTTCTTTCAAAAACAAGGACATTTCTAAGTGACCCCAAACTTTTGAACGGTAGTGTACATATCCCAACTAGAAGCAATGAACTACAGGCAACATCCAAACTGAGCTGGAGCTATCGCTTTCAAGGAGAGGAACACTAATCCCGTGATGACCTCCAAAGAACCATCAAACAGGCAAAGTGTCAATACAGGACTAAGGATGAATCCTACTACACCGGATCTGACGCTCGTCAGATGTGGCAGGGCTTGCAAGCTATTACAGATTACAAAGGGAAACCCAGCTGCGAGCTGCCCAGTGACACGAGCCTACCAGACGAGCTAAATGCCTTCAATCACATTCTCCGTAGCAGATGTGAGTAAGACCTTTAAACAGGTCAACATTCACAAGGCCGCAGGGTCAGACGGATTACCAGGATGCGTACTCAGAGCATGCGCTGACCAACTGGCAAGTGTCTTCACTAACATTTTCAAGCTCTCCCTGACCGACTCTGAAATACCTACATGTTTCAAGCAGACCACCATAGTCCCTGTGCCCAAGAATACTAAGGTAACCTGCCTTAATGACTATCGCCCCGTAGATCTCGCATCTGTAGCCATAAAGTGCTTTGAAAGGCTGGTCATGGCTCACATCAACACAATCATCATAGAAACCCAAGCTCAGCTTTTAACACCATAGTACCCTCAAAGCTCATCACTAAGCTAAGGACCCTGACGGGCCGCCCCCAGGTGGTAAGGGTTGGCAACAACACATCTGCCACGCTAACAAACTATCATGGTCCGAACACAACAAGGCAGTTGTGAAGAGGGCACGACAACAGCACGGCTACCCGGACTATTTGTATTGACCACCTTTTTTACGCTGCTGCTACTCGCGGTTTATTATCTATTCACTTTACCCCTACCTATATGTATAGTAGTTCAGTGAAGGCTGCTGTGGGGAGGACGGCTCACATTCAATGGAATGATACCATTCCATTGACTCCATTCCAGTCATTATTATGAGCCGTCCTCCCTTCAGCAGCCTCCACTGTTATAGTTACATTGCCATTCAAAAGTTTGGGGTCACTTAGATATGTCCTTGTTTTTGACATAAAAGCAGATTTTTTATCCATTAAAATAACATCAAATTGATCAGAAATACAGTGTAGACATTGTTAATGTTGTAAATGACTATTGTAGCTGGAAACTTCATCCCCGTTGATGTTAATGGGGGCCTGTTTGGCACTTCTTTTCCTATAGTCCACGATCAGCTTGTTTGTCTTGCTAACATTGAAGGAGAGGTTGTTGTCCTGGCAGTCTCTGACCTTCTCCCCACAGAATGTCTCATTGTTGTCGGTGATCAGGCCTACCACTGTTGTTCTGTCAGCAAACTTAATGATGGCGTTGGAGTCGTGCTTGGCCACACAGTCATGGGTGAACAGGGAGTAGAGGAGGGGATTAAGCACGCACCCCTTAAGGGCTCCAGTGTTGAGGATCAGCGTGGCAGATTAGTTGTTACCTACCCTTACCACCTGGGGTCGGCCCGTCAGGAAGTCCAGGATCCAGTTGCAGAGGGAGGTGTTTAGTCCCAGCGTCCTTGGTGTTGAATGCTGAGCTTTAGTCAGTGAACAGCACTCTCACATACAGTGCCTTGCGAAAGTATTCGGCCCCCTTGAACTTTGCGACCTTTTGCCACATTTCAGGCTTCAAACATAAAGATATAAAACTATATTTTTTTGTGAAGAATCAACAACAAATGGGACACAATCATGAAGTGGAACGACATTTATTGGATATTTCAAACTTTTTTAACAAATCAAAAACTGAAAAATTGGGCGTGCAAAATTATTCAGCCCCTTTACTTTCAGTGCAGCAAACTCTCTCCAGAAGTTCAGTGAGGATCTCTGAATGATCCAATGTTGACCTAAATGACTAATGATGATAAATACAATCCACCTGTGTGTAATCAAGTCTCCGTATAAATGCACCTGCACTGTGATAGTCTCAGAGGTCCGTTAAAAGCGCAGAGAGCATCATGAAGAACAAGGAACACACCAGGCAGGTCCGAGATACAGTTGTGAAGAAGTTTAAAGCCGGATTTGGATACAAAAAGATTTTCCAAGCTTTAAACATCCCAAGGAGCACTGTGCAAGCGATAATATTGAAATGGAAGGAGTATCAGACCACTGCAAATCTACCAAGACCTGGCCGTCCCTCTAACCTTTCAGCTCATACAAGGAGAAGACTGATCAGAGATGCAGCCAAGAGGCCCATGATCACTCTGGATGAACTGCAGAGATCTACAGCTGAGGTGGGAGACTCTGTCCATAGGACAACAATCGTATATTGCACAAATCTGGTCTTTATGGAAGAGTGGCAAGAAGAAAGCCATTTCTTAAAGATATCCATAAAAAGTGTTGTTTAAAGTTTGCCACAAGCCACCTGGGAGACACACCAAACATGTGGAAGAAGGTGCTCTGGTCAGATGAAACCAAAATATAACTTTTTGGCAGCAATGCAAGACGTTATGTTTGGCGCAAGAGCAACACAGCTCATCACCCTGAACACATCATCCCCACTGTCAAACATGGTGGTGGCAGCATCATGGTTTGGGCCTGCTTTTCTTCAGCAGGGACAGGGAAGATGGTTAAAATTGATGGGAAGATGGATGGAGCCAAATACAGGACCATTCTGGAAGAAAACCTGATGGAGTCTGCAAAAGACCTGAGACTGGGACGGAGATTTGTCTTCCAACAAGACAATGATCCAAAACATAAAGCAAAATCTACAATGGAATGGTTCAAAAATAAACATATCCAGGTGTTAGAATGGCCAAGTCTAAGTCCAGACCTGAATCCAATCGAGAATCTGTGGAAAGAACTGAAAACTGCTGTTCACAAATGCTCTCCATCCAACCTCACTGAGCTTGAGCTGTTTTGCAAGGAGGAATGGGAAAACATTTCAGTCTCTCGATGTGCAAAACTGATAGAGACATACCCCAAGCGACTTACAGCTGTAATCACAGCAAAAGGTGGCGCTACAAAGTATTAACTTAAGGGGGCTGAATAATTTTGCACGCCCAATTTTTCAGTTTTTGATTTGTTAAAAAAGTTTGAAATATCCAATAAATGTTGTTCCACTTCATGATTGTGTCCCACTTGTTGTTGATTCTTCACAAAAAAAATACAGTTTTATATCTTTATGTTTGAAGCCTGAAATGTGGCAAAAGGTCGCAAAGTTCAAGGGGGCCGAATACTTTCGCAAGGCACTGTAGGTGTTCCTTTTGTCCAGGTTGGAAAGAGCAGTGTGTGGTGCAATTGAGATTGCGTCATCTTTGGATCTGTTGGGAGGGGTGTGAGAATTGGAGTGGGTCTAGGGTTTCTGGCATGATGGTGTTGATGTGAGCAATGATCAACCTTTCAAAGCACTTCATGGATACCAATGTGAGTGCAGGTTACCTTCGCATTCTTGGGCACAGAGTTGGCCTGTTTGAAACATGTAGGTTATACAGACTCAGTCAGGGAGAGGTTGAAAATGTCAGTGAAGGCACTTGCCAGTTGGTCTGCGCATGCTTTGAGTACACGTCCTGGTAATCGGTATGGCCCCGGTACTTTGTGAATGTTTACCTGTTTAAAGGTCTTGCTCACAGCGGCAACAGAGAGCGTGATCACACAGTCGTCCGGAACAGCTGGTGCTCTCATGCATTCTTCAGTGTTGCTTGCCTGGGAGCGAGCATAAAAGGCATTTAGCCCGTCTGGTAGGCTCTCGTCACTGGGCAGCTTGCGGTTGGGTTTCCCTTTGTAGTCTGTAATAGTTTTCAAGCCCTGCCACATCCGATGAGCGTCAGAGCTGGTATAGTAGGATTCAATCTTAGTCCTGTATTGACGCTTTGCCTGTTTAATGGTTCGTCTGAGGGCATAGCGGGATTTCTTAGAAGCATCTGGATTAGTGTCCCGCTCCTAGAAAGTGGCAGCTCCAGCCTTTAGCTCAGTGCCGATGTTGCCTGTAATCAATGGTTTCTGGTTGGGAAATGTACTTACTGTCACTATGGGGACGATGTCGTCGATGCACTTATCGAGGTGTAATACTCCTCAATGCCATTGGATGAATCCTGGAACATATTCCAGTCTGTGCTAGGAGCAGCACTTCTGGATGAACATTTTCTTGTTGGCTTATGGCCATAAATACAGCTGTCGTCAAGGCAAACTTGGCTACTTTGAAGAATCTAAAATATAAATATATTTTGAATCGTTTAACACTTTTTTGGTTACTACATGATTCCACATGTGTTATTTCATATTTTTTGTCTTCACCATTATTCTCCAATGTGGTACTGTATAACATAATTGAAATACTCTAAGTGAAGTTAAAGACTTTCTGAAGAGATGGCTATACCAGTATGGTGATATTGAACTCCTCTGAGGCCAGGAATTTCTCCTGAGTGGACTCGTCCTCCATGACCACAACCAGGTTGACCAGGTCATCTCCCATCAGAGACTCACACTGGTGATGAATGGCCTTAGCTGGAGGGAGGGAGAGAGATAGGGAGAAAGAGAGGGGGGGAACAAATGCATGAATACATGAGGTAGGTTCAACAGAATGTTATGGTGTCCCTGAAATGTTCTATATCAACAAGGAAAATTAAAACTTTTACAGTATGTGGTACAGATTATATGTCAAGAAATATAGCACATATAATGCCATCAGTGCAGAGGGAGATACAGTATCTTCAGGGTGCTAGACATTTGAAATGATGCGACAATATTAACGTTAGCGTTCGTGCGGCGCTATACGTATGATATTGCGGGCCTCCCAGAAGGCATCTGAGGGACTGTGTTGGTACTCCTTGGTCTGAGCGTTGACGTTTTCCACAGCCACAGGATTATGGAGCACACAAACATGGCTTATTATATACACACATAGGCACATAATAATAGAGGGGTTGATAGGTTGTTGGGCCCCTGGTGGATTTAAAAAAAAATGTTACTATGCACATCCTTCATGTCACCTGCCATGGCAACCACTCTGATGACGAACATCGTTGGCGCTGGGCTGGGAGTCTGGAATCAAAGCTGGAGCTGACCTCTCCTGGCTAGGACAAAGAATTATGGAGCACAGATTTAGAACACAATTCAAAAACCATTCAGCTATATCATTTAAAAGTCAGTTACACTAAATTCCCGAATGTGGGAACAAACATAGTCTGTCCCACAGTAGGGTAAACAAGAAAGTTCAAGTCAACAAAGCATGCAGGAGTCATAAGACAAATAGCAAAATGCACAATAAAAAAATAAAAAATAATGACTTGGGACTAGCCATTGTAAGTTGAGTCACTCACCCCAACAGTGCCTGTGTGCTCGAGGCGAGTGAAAGCTCGGTAGAGAGGGGGGAGTGTGGTGGGGGTACTTGTACCAGACAGGGCAGACGGTGAACAGATCGCCAGGTGAAATCCAAGCAGCAGTGCAGCGGAAGCAGGTGTCACACCCACTTGGGAGAAGCTTTATTTCTGGAGGCAGATTTCGTGGGAACATTGATGAACCCCATAAAGTGCTCTTCAATGGCAACACCATTGTATTGCACACACAGTGTATGATACATAATACCAATGACGACAGCAAATTATTTTACTAAATTAATCTTCTCAATTCCCTCTATGGTTTTATTTTTGATACTCTTGCTAAGATAACAGTCACTTATTTCCTGATTTTCAAACTTTCTCAAATGTTCACTCGTTACAGGGTCAAATTGTGCCATTAACTCCACTTGCCAGTGATTTACCTCAAGTGCCATTAACTCTTGGTTGATTGCGTCAATGGTTGTGCATGTTTTCAATCTTTCCGCAAGGTGTCGCCAACTCTCCATGTTTTGTAAATGCTCAGTATACCGCTCATGTGCTTTGAAATTGGTCCCGATATTCTTCCAGTAGCAAAAACCATCACTGCTCAAATAAGTCACTTTTTCCCCCAAAAATGCGACAACAAAAACAAAAAGCTGCATCAGCTCTACTTGAACACAGAAACCATGTCTGTGCGAAAAAAGTGGGTCCCCACTTTGAGGGAATACAATATCTCTGATCTGTTTTGGTCCCTTTTTGACAAGATCACACCTATGTTTGTCAGACAGCACCTCCGGCCACAGTGCCTCAGGCTTCTAAATACCTAACCCTGGGATAGAGTTGTATTTTTCAGTGGGACAATTACACTCATTTTAATGCCAAAGACTCCACAGAATGTTTTTCCAAGAGGTGTTGAGTGTTCCTGAGGAGACTAGTCTGTCCTGTTTTAAATTGGCTTGAAAGTGTGAGACAAGGTATGGATATGGCTGTCCGGCAATGATTCCTAACCACATTTACTGAGCTTAAGCAATTTTGAGAAAAACAATGGACAAAAGTATGTGGACACCCCTTCAAATTAGTTGATTCGTCTATTCCAGCCTCCACCGTTGCTGACAGGTGTATAAAATCGAGCACACAGCCATGCAATCTCCATAGACAAACTTGGCCTTACTGAAGCGCTCAGTGATTTTCAACTTGACATCGTCATAGCATGCCATCTTTCCAACAAGTCAGTTAGTTACATTTCTGCACTGCTGGAACTGCCTCGGTCAACTGTAAGTACTGTTATTGTGAAGTGGAAACATCTAGAAGCAACAATGGCCCAGCCGCAAGGTGGTAGGCCACAAAAGCTCACAGAACGGGAAGGCTGAGTGCTGAAGCAAGTAGCTCGTAAAAATCGTGCACAAAGCGAGGGCCAGACATAAATGATCGGTGTGAAAGAACTTGACTGGCCTGCACAGATCCCTGACCTCAACCCCATCGAAAACCTTAGGGATGAATTGTAACGGCGACTGCGAGCCAGGCCTAATCGCCCAACATCAGTGCCCAACCTCCATAATGGTCTTGTGGCTGAATGAAAGCAAGTTCCCACAGCAATATTCCAGCATCTATTGGAAAGCCTTCCCAGAAGAGTGGAGGCTATTATGGCAGCAAAGGGGGGAACCAACTCCATATTAATGCTCATGATTTTGGAATGAGATGTTCAATGAGCAGTTGTCCACATACAGTACTTTTGGTCATGTAGTGTATGTTGCCCTAAGATTTGGACAGAGTTGGTAGTATCTTATTCAAAATTATTTATTGCAACCATACCTCGTTGCCCGCCCAAATAAAATATTTAAATATTGATAATTTATTTGACGAGACGCTCGCCGACAGAAAGACACATCAATCTCATTTAAAGCATCCGAGTGAGCGAAATAGCGCCCCTCTGTCTCACTACATGTAGACCATGTATTTGATACTGTCTGAACCAAAAGAGTATTGCATGTCATACTATTTCTGTCCGGACAGCGTCAGATACATGGGCTATATATACTGCCCTACCAAGCAAAAAGGCAGTAACTGCTCATTTGGTAGAAAATGAGTTAATGTCATATTTGCTACATTAAATACATGCTTAATCACGTGGACAAGTATCTTGCCTCTATTGTATTGTGTTTTGGAGAAAAGGTGGGTCATGTTAGCAGTTACTGCTACTTGTGAAACCAAGGTAAATAAAAGCCATTTTTCTCAGTTCCACGCTATGAGCAATTACTTCCTTTTTGCTTGGTAGGGCAGTATAGAGGGGCGCTGCTTCGCTCACTCAGATACTTTCTCCTGCGATATAGTTTCAGTAGAGAGGAAGAGGCAAAGCGAGAGGGCTTACACTCGCCAAAATCTGTCCAGTATAAACCCAATGTGTTTCTATAGGAATAATATACAGACCTAAGCTTGTCTCCTGCCTTTCCGCCTCTGGGACAAAGACTCCCATTGTCAGGGCGGAGACATGAGCATCTCGTCATTACATACGGACCTCTAGTTTCCACCTATTGCGAATTGGAAAGGAAAGTTGGCACTGTTAGGATGCTGGATTGCCCTAAAGTAAATTCATGTTTTGCCAACATTCTATAATTACTCCTGTCCAGGGTCAAAAATCTGATATCAACTTTGGAGAGGACAATTACATGAAATTTTCTCAAGAGCAATTCCTGAGGGGGACGTGCGATCTCATCTAAAATAATCTCTGTTGAGAACCATCACAAAGTTGGTCTCAGTATTGAATTTATCTTTTTATTGGACTTTTTCTGATACATTTATATAGTCATTAAATATGTGCCACTGGCCTGAGTCTACTACAATAGCTTTACAAGAACACAAAGTGAAAAAACTACTTAAATTAAATGAATAACCCAAATAAATCAACTCAAATATCCTTAAAAAAATATGTATTTATTGTTCAGTCAGTGTCTCAACTCTTCAAACAACAGCTATGGACAAGTATGTCACACAAAGTATGCCATTTTAAATAAAAAAAACATAAAATAAATCATTAGTAAGTGTACTGTCATGTACTAAAAACGGAAAACTACGAAACAAAAGAACAAATATAATATTATACACCAGGGGTTCTCAAACAGGGGTCCCCTGGTGTAATTGCAAGGAGTCTGTGAAATAAAAAAGTGTAATGAACGTATTCAATGACACAATGTTTCCAGTAACTTTACATATAATATAGATGGGGTGGGGGTCCCTGAGGACTGCTCAAAACCTTGCCCCAAAATATGCAGGGGTTCCAGTACCCAAAAAAGGTTGAGAACCACTGTTATACACACTACTGAACTAATGAACAAAATAAATGAACATAAGTTTGTGGGTTTCAATAGATCCAACAAATTGCTGGCAGATATTTTCCCTCTTGAGACTGTCCAGCCTGTCTTTATGTACATTACAGACAACTACGCCGTTCATTCTCTCTTGGCTCTTGCTAGCGCGTAGCCAAGTCTTCAACCTGCGAAGTGCACTGAAACTCCTCTCAGCCTCACATGAAGACACCTGCACCACAAACAAAATTCTGATCAGCAACTCAACTTGGTCAAACAACCCCAGCACCTCCACTGGAAGACTCCTGGCGACCTCTGCTGCCTCTCCACTGCTGCTACAGGGGTATTTGTTGCGAAAGAGAGGCAACTGCACTGAAAGAGAATATATGTTCAGCTCAGGGTACTGATCTAGAGACTCATCCAACTCCCCCGTGAGAAGCGCTCTTTCAAACTTTTGCAGGACGTTTAGACTGTCCTGGTCAAAATGGTCGCCAAACTGAACCTCCACACCGTCCAAAACTTTTAAAAATCCTGCCCTATTGTGATCCACTACTTTGTCAGCAAATCGTCTTGAGTGTGTCTCAATGGATTCAATGGAGACAATCAATGTTGTTGCTTTCTCATACAGCGCAAGGTAGCTTTCTCTTGCCCCTACGAGATGACCGCACACAGTCGACTGCAGCCAGCAGAGGCAAGTGTGAGTCCCAACACAGTCTTGCCTTTGCTGAAGTGCTCAAATAAGCCACTGGCAGTTGAAGCTGTCTTGGATGCAGTTTTTGCCATCTCCTCTTGGCTGTTTAGTACCAGCTCATACTGCCCTAGCACAGCTCTAATAGCAGTATTCCGCACAGTCCACCTTGTTGGACATAGGGGTTTCAGGGTGGTCAGATGTGTATCTTCGGACATGGCAATTGATTCAAACATGCTCTTCAACTTTCCTGACTGGACATAGAGGACACCTAACTGATGGACCCAAGTAAGGGAATCCCGGATCAGTGGAGAGGCTGAGCAGCCAGCCTGTGTAATCAGATTTACACAGTGTGCTCCACAATGCACATAGAGGGCTAATGGCTGCTGCCTCCTCACAATTGCCTGTGCACCTGTGTATTTTCCTGCCATGTTTGAGGCACCAACGTAACTCTGCCCACGTAAGCCAGACATGGGCAAATTTAGCCTCAACAACCCACCAGTTGCCAATTTTGCAACGCCCTCGCCTGTTGTCTCTGACACCCTGTATAGCCCAATAACCTCCTCGTAAGGGACAAGGTTATGGTCAACATAACGCAGGCAGACACTCTTCTGTTCAGCACCAGAGACATATTGAGTGCCATCAACAATTACTGAAAATTGTACAATCGGAAGAGACCTAATCTCAGCTGTGATGCCTCGAATGACTGTATTGGCCATGATGTTCATAATTTCATTCTGTGCTATGGGGCCTGCGTACATTGTGGTACGGTCTGTTAACCACTTCAGTAAAATGGGATCATCCTCTTCTGCCCTGTGTTTCAAAAGCTGGTATAAATTCCCACTGTCATCCGTGTGGCCTCTAAAGGCTTGTCCCTGTCTTGCTACATGCCGCACCGAACTAACAATTCAACCATTGTGAGGTAAAGAGGCGGGGGAATGCAAACTTTTGAAACTTAAAAACGCGCTATTAAGTGTCTGTAATCAGCACAAGTGCTTTCATTGCGTGTTCTTAATATTATTGAAATTGTATAGTTATGTTTACAATGATATATTGGGGGGGACAGATCATATTGCCCGGTCCCCTCTGGGATTTCAGCGTACGCTATTGTCTACATAAAATCATTCAAAATAGGCTAGTTGATACAATGTTGCAAGTTTGTTAGTGACATCTTCGGGTTGGACCCTCTGCATTGGCCTATAGGCGATCTCTGAGTTCTATGCTCTCATTTCTTTAGCCGCCAATGGATCACAGTTTATCCATATGACAGAGGCTAGTGCTCTAGCCATAGTGGATTTTTAGCATTTTACTTCAGATTTTTATGATTAACCATTTTTTGAGAAACAAAACATTATTATTGAAATGAAACTTCCATAAAAATGTGCAAATGCAAATAATCAGAACTGGCACGCAGACCGGTAGAAATTGTAGAATACATTGTAAGCTTCCCTTAACTTGAAACTCATGAGCAGCCTATGGTCTTACACCCTGATGAAGACAGCTTGGCTGTCGAAACGTTGGTAATTTAATTTTTGCATCTGAGCTCCTAGAGTGTGCGGCTCTCTTTTATTTTCAAGTGTTCTACTCTGCTAGCCAGCAGCTCACCTAAATAGGTGTGTGTTTCTTTTCTTCTAGATCAGCCTATGGTCTTTACCAGAGGGGCTACTTTGGTTTTTAGAAGTAACTATATATTTTTTATTAATCCAGTCATATACACAGTCCAAACAGCCTACCCGACCGCTCGGAGGCGTCGCATTATCCTAAAGCACACCGTTGCCTCATTGTCATTGTCAAGCCTTTTTATGTCTCTATTTGGTTTGGTCAGGGTGTGATTTGGGTGGGCATTCAATGTTCTGTTTTCTATGTTTTCGTATTTCTATGTTTTGGCCGGGTATGGTTCTCAATCAGGGACAGCTGTCTATCGTTGTCTCTGATTGGGAATCATACTTAGGCAGCCTTTTTTCCCTTTTGTCATTGTAGGAAGTTGTCTTTGTTAGGGGCACTATAGCCCTTGTAAGCTTCACGGTCGTTTTTGTAATTTCTTGTTTTGTTGGCGACATTTTACTAAATAAAAGAAAATGTACGCTCACAACGCTGCACCTTCTGGTCTCCTGGTCTTCCTTGAACGACGGCCGTGACACTCATTTTGTATCACATTCCAATGATACAACTAGGGGGTTTCAAAAATGATTCGTTCAACTGATTCGTTCTGGCGCCGGGTCTGCAGTAATTGTTGCCAAATGTGCTTCCACCAAATATTAACTCTGGTGTGTGATGACCATACGCAATCAAGGCATGTTATTATTATTCATTTAGAAAATGTGGAGCAGGTTGTGTAGATCTGTAGGAAAAACAACTAATTTAATACCTTTTTTAGATAAAATTTTAAGGCAGCAAAATATGACAACTGTGCAAGGGGTATGTAGATTTTCAGTAGGCACTGTAGGCCTATCAAGATACCTTATCACTGTTTATCAAGTCCTTCCGTTTCAACCTTTTGTCTTTATGTGACTGTGTTTTTCTCATATTTAGATTTTTTCCATGTCACAAATATAATTTACAACTTTCGCTACATTTTCTCCAGTAAATTGATGGCAAGCTACTGTGAGGGTATTTGAGTTAGAAACAAATAATAAATAATGTTTTTCAACCATCTACAGAAGGCCTAGCTATGCACTATAGTTTTGGGGTTTCAGCCAGGAGAGTACACAGGAAGTGTCCAAATACTGACTAGCTGATGTGGTTATGGTAAAAAAAAGTGTTTAAAAAATATTTATTACATATGACTGTATTAAAATACCTGTGTTGTAGAAATACTAAGAAGATATTGAGGGAATGAGGATGTGGTTTCAATTATTGAAAATAATTTAAGTGATCTACAATACAGGACAAAGATGAAGACTTCAACTTGTAAGCTTTGTCACTCAGAATTCATTTATCTGATGTGTATACATATTTGTATAAAAAGTGGTTTCATTTGATAAAAACTAAATTCAAAAGACTTGAAACAAACTAAATGAAACAAACTCCAGAAACTTTAACTTGTTCACAGGCCAATGTCAATTGACTAATTAAACCTCATTTTATGTAAAGTCATAAGTGACTATTCAAGTAGTGATTACCAATCAATCATACATTAAAATTAAAAAATAAATGCATCTATATCATAAACATCAAACAACAAAGAAAGTTATTATGAGAACGAAAGAAATACATGTTTTAGTTAAAAAAATACATAAATATAAATAATAGATATAATACTTAAGTTGTACATGAAATTCCTACCTTATATACAATTATATTTATTAGCACCACCTGAATCATTGCAAAATGACTAAGCTGACTTCACAGAGATCATTCTGTAGCCTATAATTTCTGCAGAGTTGTTTTTGAGGACTAGAGTAGCCTGCAACATTTTTTTCCCCACCATCCTCGGAATGAAACTGAAGCTCCTCTCCATAGTGCACCCTGGCTTGAACAGTTGAATCCTGCAAGATAGGAAGGCATTTTTATGTTAGGTAATTGTCTGAATGACGCAACATACGAATTGACAAGACTGGTTATTCATGTGAAGGTTAGGGGAATGGGGATTAAAGGGGTAGTTCACCCTGTAAGCAGTCTATGGACAAGATAAGACACTGGCAGCAATCCAGGCTTTGGTTTTGTTTACCTCTTTCCATGTCAATAGACCGCTTACAGGATAAGGAAATCAATATGTCTTTTTGTAATTTGAGTGAACTGTCCCTTAGAATCTAGTGAAGTTCATCTACTGCGTAACATCTCATAATGAAAATGTTGAAGTGCAAAGAGTTTACAGAATGTAGTTTTGCCTCCAAATCTTGTAAAGTTCCCCTGTGGATATCACTCACATTGCCATGGCTCATATTGCCATGGCACCAAGTAACCATGTACAGCATAGTTACAGCCTTCATATAAGAGTTTCAATTGTTTCTCCAAATGATCTTATACTGGCGCTTAGTGCCATGAAAGTTTACACAGTGTTACGTTCTGTCCTTGACTAACCATACAAATATTTCAGGACTTATACCGTACAACTATGCCACTCCTTGTGTTTACCCATGCTTTTGCCAATACTCAATGGAATCCACATTTTTGCTGTTGTTAGCAGTTGCCAACACTGCCTTCCGTCACTCCTTATGTAAGAAATGAGAAGCCAAAGAAGGAAACACATTCAACCCGAAAAGAACATGTCCTTACCTTGAGTGCATTTCCCCCTCGATCAAACCAGAGCCAGTCACGGTTAGTAGGCCGCTCACAGGTACAGAGAAGGTGTTGCAGAAGACTACGAGGGCAGTGTGCTCCTTGTGTAGCATGACGGAGTCTTCATCTGCAATCTAAAGAATAAAAAGGTTAAAGCTATGTCCTTCGTCTGCACACATAGTACACAGGATGTTATCAACCCATTTGTTTAGGTATAAAACAAGTAATGGACCTATTTCACATAGCACATCACTGTCTAAACATAGCTATATTGTTTAGTCTAGGAGTTAATTGCGTTGAGTGTTGACGCAAGATGTGTAACGGACGTGTGAAGTTAATTCGGTGTGTAGAGACGTTCTGAAGAGATGCCTGTACCTGTATGGAGAGTTGAGGGCTGGTGATGTTGAACTCCTCTGAGGCCAAGACTCTCTCCTGAGTGTACTCATCCTCCATGACCACAGCCAGGTTGACCAAGTCATCTCCCATCAGAGACTCATACTGGGCATGGTCGATCAGGTGATGAATGACCTTAGCTGGAGGGAGGGCGAGGGAGAGAGAGAAAGAGTGAGGGGGGAACAAATTAGTGAATACATGAGGTAGGTTCAACAAAATGGTACGGTGTCCCTGAAATGTTCCATACGACCAAAGACAGAATTTTGAAGGGAAAGTACTACTTTTAAGTGGTATAGAAGGTGTGTCAAGAAATACAACACATTTCATTTCATATATCTGTGTGGAGGGAGTACAGTATCTTTAGGGTGCTAGCCATGTGACATTATGCGGCCAATATTAACGTTAGCGATGCGTTAAGGTTCCTACCTTCATGCGGCGCTATCCGGACAACGTTGTGGACCTCCCAGAAGGTGCCCGAGGGACTACGGTTGTACTTCTTGGTCTGAGCGTTGACATGCTCCCTCAGCACCTTGGGGATGCTGTCCGTGTTGGTGACCATGACTGTGAAGGTTATGTTTTCCCCAGCCACAGGCACTTTAAGGAGGCTCAGAGACACTGAGAGGCCCCGGGTTGACCCTAATGAGACACATATGAATGGCACATTAAATGAAGCGTATTATGTCAATGACTCAAAGAAGTGTAAGATGTCAATGACTCAATTAAATGTATGATGTCAATTACTCAATTAAATGTATGATGTCAATTACTCAATTAAATGTATGATGTCAATTACTCAATTAAATGTATGATGTCAATTACTCAATTAAATGTATTATGTCAATTACTCAATTAAATGTATGATGTCAATTACTCAATTAAATGTATGATGTCAATTACTCAATTAAATGTATGATGTCAATTACTCAATTAAATGTATGATGTCAATTACTCAATTAAATGTATGATGTCAATGAAATTTGTGGACAGATGGAATACAGACAGAACCATATAGAAGATCAAGTAAATCAACACCCACCTCGCTTATGTGTTGATTCTCTTGAAAATGCTAGAGAGAAAAAAAACATTGTTAGACATTTGGAAATAGGAATAGGAATTTGCTTGTAATAAATACTGTTGAATAGTGATATTTTTTTGATACACTGAATGAATAATGTAGCTAGTAAGTTAGCACTTACTTGCACTATTTGATCTGTGTAAGGACATAGCTGCTGCATATGAAACAAAAAAGGATTTAGATATAAAGACGATCGTTACAGTATGAACACAATGCTGTGACATTGAGACTCAAAAGAGATCACTATTCTTAAACCAACATTCACAATCATTTTATGGATTCATAACAACCACTCAAAGGACACTTTGCTCATAGTATAGAGAGGTAGTGTAGGGTTATGGTGAATCCCTTTATATACCACATATATATACAGTAAATATACATATATATATATATATACACATACAGACAGACAGTGTATTCGGAAAGTATTCAGACCACTTAACTTTTTCCACATTTTGTTACCTTACAGCCTTAATCTAAAATGGATTAAATATTTCCCCCCCTCATTAATCTACACACAATACCCCATAATGACAAAACAAAACAAAAAATCAAAATGTTCGAAGATATATTTAAAATAAAAAAACTAAATATTTTATTTACATAATTATTCAGACACTTTGCTATGATACTCAAAATTTAGCTCAGGTACATTCTGTTTCCATTGATCATCCTTGAGATGTTTCTTCAACTTCATTGGAGTCCACCTGTGGTAAATTCAATTGATTGGACATGCTTTGGAAAGGCACACACCTGTCTATATAAGGTCCCACAGTAGACAGTGCATGTCAGAGCAAAAACCAAGTCATGAGGTCAAAGGAATTGTCCGTAGAGCTCCGAGACAGTATTGTGTCAAGGTACAGATCTGGGGAAAGGTACCAAAACATTTCTGCAGCATTGAAGGTCCCTAAGAACACAGTGGCCTCCATCATTCTTAAATAGAAGCATTTTGGAACCACAAAGGCTCTTCCTAGAGCTGGATGCCCGGCCAAACTGAGCAATCTTGGTCAAGGAGGTGACCAGGAACCTAATGGTCACTCTGACAGAGCTCCAGAGTTCCTCTGTGGAGATGGGAGAACCTTCCAGAAGGACAACCATTTCTGCAGCACTCCATCAATCAGGCCTTTATGGTAGAGAGGCCAGATGGAAGCCACTCCTCAGTGAAAGGCACATGACAGCCCGCTTGGAATTTGCAAAAAGGCACTTAAAGGACTGTCAGACCATGAGAAACAGGATTCTCTGGTCTGATGAAACCAAGTTGAAACTATTTGGCCTGAATGCCAAGCATCAGGTCTGGAGGAGACCAGGCACCGCTCATCACCTGGCCAATACCATCCCGACGGTGAAGCATGTTGGTGGCAGCATCATGCTGTGAGGATGTTTTTCAGCTGCAGGGACTGGCAGACCAGTCAGGATCGAGTGAAAGATTAATGGAGCAAAGTACAGAGAGATCCTTTATGAAAACCTGCTTCAGAGCGCCCAGGACCTCAGACTGGGGCGAGGGTTCACCTTCCAACAGGACAACACCCCTAAGCACACAGCCAAGACAACACAGGAGTGGTTTTGGGACAAGACTCTGAATGTCCTTGAGTGGCCACGCAAAGAGCCTGGACTTGAACTCGATCTAACATTTCTGGAGAGACCTGAAAATAGCTGTGCAGCAATGCTCCCGATCCAACCTGAAGAGCTTGAGAGGATCTGCATAGAAGAATGGGAGAAACTCCCCAAATAGAGGCATGCCAAGCTTGTAGCGTCATACCCAAGAAGACTCTCTGCTGTAATCGCTGCCAAAGGTGCTTCAACACAGTACTGAGTAAAGGGTCTGAATACTTATGTAAATGTAATAATTCAGTTTTTCTAGATACCTGTTTTTGCTTTGTCATTAATACATTTTAAAGGCTGTATCGTAACAAAATGTGGAAAACGAGCCTCCCGGGTGGCGCAGTGGTCTAAGGCACTGCATCGCAGTGCTAGCTGTGCTACCAGAGACTCTGGGTTCGCGTCCAGGCTCTGTCGCAGCTGGCCACGACCAGGAGGTCCGTGGGGCGACGCACAATTGGCCTAGCGTCGTCCGGGTTAGGGAGGGTTTGGCCGGTAGGGATATCCTTGTCTCATCGCGCACTAGCGACTCCTTCTGGGTTGGATGCGCTCTGTTAAAGAAGCTGTGCGGCTTGGTTGGGTTGTGTTTCGGAGGACGCATGGTTTTCGACCTTCGTCTCTCCCGAGCCCGTACGGGAGTTGTAGCGATGAGAAGATAGTAACTACTAACAATTGGATACCACGAAATTGTGGAGAAAAGGGGGTAAAAATATATATATATATATTTTTTTAAATGTGGAAAAAGTGAAGTGGTCTGAATACTTTCCGAATGCACTGTATTTATATATGTATACACTTGTGTGTGTGTGTATGGTGTGTCTTCATAGTCTACAAATAGTTTATTAACGCTTATTCACGATAGTTACTACAAAGTCTTACCGATTTGATATTAGCATTTGATTCATGGCATCACTTCCTGTTCGACTCACCTTTGGTGGGTTTGTAGTTCCCTGTGATGTTCTGGGGCCTTGGTGAGCCTATGGTCTGGGTGACGATGAGGGAACCAACTCTCTCTGTGTCTGTGCTGGAACTCAGCACCTGGCCCTGCTTCACAATGACCGTGTGGACGTCAGCATTCACCTCAGCATACACAAAGGGGATGTCGTAGACCAGGTCCACACGCCAGTCTCTGATAGCCTTCACTGGGGCTGGGCCACAGCAGAAGATTCCTAGGAGGGGGAAATATATGGTGGAGCTTTAGAACTAGAAGCAATAGTAGCCATACTCTTTGATTGATTCCAGTCTGGATGATGTAGAATGTGTCATAAAAATAATATAAACAGGTAATAGACATATATTCATTTTTTTTGTCTGGTTATCAGTGTCGGTGGCTTGTGACAAGTGCAGTGTCTGAATATCATTTTTTGTTATTTATGAATGGACTTTCAGTTTTTTTTAATCTAACTTGTATTATGGAGTTTCTATTTAGTCTGTTTCGACTCTGACCTCCGCTCCTCTCCTGCGGGGTTGGATCCAAAACCTGCCATCCGTCAAATCCTGCACCCAGGTCTGGCCGGGTCATCCAACACTCCACCCATACATGGAAATTCCTGAAATGGAGGACAAAACAGCACATTTTAATACCAAAGACTGATTGATTTTCACATGCAATTACTTACATGTTACTTAAAATACTTCTTGCTATCATATAATCTACTTTCGTATTATTTCATCGACAAATAATATTTAATATTCATGGTGTGGTAATGCTGTAGACTAGATATCTGCTTACCATATGCTGTCTTTACTGTGAGGTAGTTTCTTGCCCGTCTCAGAGTAAAACTCCTCGATGACCAGGTTGCCGTTGGTGTCATGGGCTGAGTTGAAGTTGGTGATGACACGGGATGGAATACCAAAAGCTCTCATGACTAGGAAGAGATAGAAATACAAGGATGAAGAATTTGTCAATGATTTGACCAATGATTTTCTAACTCTTTATATTCCTAACATAAATTAAATCTTGTTCAAATATTCCATTACGATGGTGCCATGATGAACTTATACAGAAATTCAGCTGGGAGTGATATTATTCCATATGCATTGATAAAACATTTTACAATGCATACATTTCCAACATATTCATTACCTGTGCACATCACAGCAGCAAACACCCAGCACTGGCCGTACATCACTGGGCTGAACTTGGACTTGGCCCACTGTCTCAAAATATCCGCACTTCCTGTCCACTTGGAGGGGTTCACCCCGTTCTTGAAATCGCCCAACCAGTTCCCTCTCAGGACTCCTCGGTCGTCCTCGCAGTTGATCTGACAGAGAATGACACAATTATCTACCCAATGTTCCCTCTAGGGATCAACCATGTTTATTCTGTAACCATTTATTTGACATTTCTTAAATACCTTGTAACAAGGTACTTAACATGGGATTTTTTCTAGTCCAAAAATTAAAGTACAAAGTACCATTTATTCAATTCAGAGTGAAATAATTTAAGAAAGGTTAACATAGTAAGATGAAACAATATTTTTTTAATGGCCTTATCACGTAACCTCACTTCAACCCTCATTGCTTGAACTGAAATATAAACACATTGCGTGAGTGTATTATCAGTACTATAGACTGCCAGACATTTCAAGCCAGGACCTGTTTTGTGAGCTCCAGAGCTCCTGAGCTCTTATTCTAATTTCCACACATAAAGCGTGAGAGATGAATTTACTATCTGAGGGATCTGAGGCATTGTCACTCACCATGGCAGACACCACCCTACTGAGGTAGATAGGATCGGAGTGCAAGTTCCTGCCGTACTGCGGGCTGACCTGGAGCAGCTTCAGACAAATATCCAGAATCTCTGGCTCGTACTGCATATAGAGAAACAAAATGGAATATTTATTTATTTACTTTTTTCATCTATGTTATACATTTTTCATTTCTGTAATTATTTTGTCAACTTATGTCATTATTTATTCATTTATGGAATAGATTTTTCATTTATTCCTTTATTTATCTTTAGTCATGTATGTTGTCATGTCCAGCCTTTTTGTAGACGTCTCTGGAAAATGCGGTAATTGACTGTGAATGGTATCGTAAAATGTTTTGAAGCTGGTCAGGAGATGCTCACCTGATCGAACGACCAAGGTCTTGATTCAAGGTTTTTAGGGGTCCCCATGTACAATAAACCAGAGTCATTATTTACATATTCCTCTCTCTGGTCTTCGAAGGGAATGTACACTGCGTCCTCTGGAGGGAGAACACTTTGATTACTTTAACATCAAACATGTTTGTATCTTATATAATTCGTACTTACTTTGAGAATGGATCGATGTAGAAATGTGCCAATATGAACCCTTACCTCTCCACCGCAAAAACTGAGGTTTTGCGGATTTTGAGGATTCAAAATAGCTGCCATGCATCACCAACGTTATCACACTTAGTAAAGCACTTTTGATGAAAGGCACTGTATTAATGCAGTGTACCATTATCATTTCCAGAAATCTTATTATCCTATCTAATCAAAATTAAAGTTTGCATTAGACTCAAGGACAATCTGTGTTGGGATACATTCCATTTCCTTTTGTGTCTTGAATCAGAATTCCTATTCACTTCTATATTGCTATGAAGCAAAATGGACTTGACCCCAAACCCGGCTACAATCAATACATTTAATCATAGGAGCGGGTTTAAGTCGTTCTGTAGATTAACTCACCGCTGCACCAGGGGTTGCAAAGGAGAACAAAGTCTCCCACCACGTATCCCTTCTGACCGTGCTGTGTGAGCACGTGGAGCTGAACACTGTAGCGCCCTATGGAGGAAGAGGCAGGGCTGGATATGTACAGAGAGGGAGAGTTGGGGTTCAGGCCTTTGGGGGTGAAGTAGGCACTCCATCGGGAGGGGGATCCCTGCTTGGAGAAGGTGACGGGGAACTCTGCATACAGCCGACCTGTTGGGAAAAAGGAATGAATATGGGTCAGATAACGCAATGCACACCACCACTATTGTCTCCTTAATTCTCATGAATGGGTATACTTAAGCTTTCTACAGAGTTAAATACATCATCCATGCTCTGACAAATGTCCTAACCAATTATTGACAAAACAAATATGACTTGAACAGTATGTATCACAGTGTACCTAGGAGGATTCTGAACATCAGGGTGTCAGTGTGTGGGTTGAAGGCTCGTCCCTTCAGGAGCAGGGTGATTTTGAAGGGTGCTCCTCTCCGCACCACCAGGGTTTTAGAGCTGAACCCCTGGGTATAGTGGCTCTCATGGTTGCCCTGAAGTTCCAGGTTGACATATTGGATTCTCAATTCTGGAGGGAAAGAAACACTGGGCGTTTGTCAATGGAATACTGAAGACTTTAATGTGAGTCAAATGCAGAGATCGGAAACTATATCAAAATGCGGAAATACCAAGATGTTCCTTTTTGCTATTCAATAACATATCTAATCTGAAGTCAATTTTGCTTAGCAGTGCTAATAACACATTTAACAATTCCATCTAGAATATAAGGATTTTTCTTCTTTTTTTTTTTTTTTACAGATAATAAAATAATTCCGTTGTGCGTGATGATTTACACTAGCATAATTTCAAGCATTATAAAAGCATACTGATTCAATTGTGGTGTCAAGAGCTCACGGGTGTGCAGTGTTGAATTGCCTCGAAAGTGTTATTGCGGATTGACCATATGACCACAAAACTACAGTTTGACAGCTGAGTAAACCTGAGTTGTGATATAACCCACCAAAGAATCATACCAGTAAACTTGTAATGTCACAGGACAACAAATTGAGTAGTCTAAAAATAGTCATAAGACATTGCCTAACGATAAGCAGTATCTCACCTTCCATCTGTGTGTGCTCCGGTTCGAAAGGCTCACTGCTTTAGTGATATGGGGAACACTTTCAATCTCTACCTATTTAAACAGTCTCCTCTGCCCCACCCACTGGAGTGTCTGAAGAATTACTGTACTGGGTGTTTGCAAGCGGATTAACTGGTTTCGCCTATGATCACTGACAGGTTTTTAATCTGACTTATAACCTTTATGTGATCGCCTAGGGAAAGAGTTGTACAATAGTCAAGGACATAGGTGTGTTCGTGCGCAGATGTCTTACCAACGTGCATGTTTAGAATGTGAGTGACTAACAGGACCAACCCACTCAAAAGGTACAGTACATCCCAGATAGCAAGATATGTCCCCTTCATGCTATTTTCCGCTGGCACAACGCCCAAGGCTATACATTCGAGTTAGCCACTCAAGACATGATTTGCATTTCTGGCTGGTAGCCCCCATTCAGAGGACCACTATAAGCCCTTGGCAGACCGCTTTTGCATCTCTGGTATTAAGCCTCCGCTCAGAGGACAGCTATTTAGCCATTTAGCCATGAATTAATTTGAAAGATAATAGCAAGGAATTTCTCTCATCTCAAATTCGGCCTACCACCCTCTGCCTCCTATAGCCAGCCAGAGGTTGCAAGCTGTTTTGTTGTTTCCATAAAATCACAACAAATACAAGGTATTTATTTAGATTTCATTTATTTGCCAATTTAAAAACACAATACAACCACACCTGGGGACATAATCCATTACAGATTACACAAAAAGTGATAGGCCTACATCTAAACATTTACAGTTTAGGTTAATGATAAAATTATTATGTCCAATAATAGCCTACATTTTTACCATTGATTTAATATAGGCTACTATATACTATAGAGGCACAAAAAAATGGTTAATTTCTAGCAATAAATGCCACTTCCTAAACTGCCTCACCCACTTGAAGAAAAATGTTAATCACAATGTGACGGCCCTTCTTAAACCCACAGAAGAAATAGCTACCATCCTACATGGTCATCACTAGTTACCACACCCACAAAGTCATAAACCCCACCTATTTCTATAAACTATACTGAACAAAAATATAAACCAACATATAACCATTTCTAAGATTTTACAGAGTTACAGTTCACATAAGGAAATCAGACAATTGAAATAAATTCATTGGGCCCTAATCTATGGATTTCACATGACTGGGAATACAGATATGCATCTGTTGGTCACAGACACATAAAAAAAAATTAGGAGCGTGGATCAGAAAAATAATCAATATCTGGTGTAACCACCTTTTGCCTCATGTAGCTTGACACATCTCCTTCACATAAAGTTGATCGAGCTGTTGACTGTGGATTGTTATCCCACTCCTCTTCAATGGCTGTGCGAAGTTGCAGGATATTGGCGGGAACTGGAACAAGCTGTCGTACACCTCGATCCAGAGCATCCCAAACGTGGTCAATTAGTGACATGTCTGGTGAGTATGCAGGCCATGGAAGAACTGGGACATTTTCAGCTTCCAGGAATTGTGTACAGACCCTTACGACATGGGGCTGTGCATTATCATGTCGAAACATGAGGGAATGGCGGTGGATGAATGGCACAACAATGGGCCTCAGGATCAAGTCACGGTCTCTCTGTGCATTCAAATTGCCATTGATAAAATGCAATTGTGTTTGTTGTCTGTAGCTTATGCCTGCCCATACCATAACCACACCGCCACCATGGGACACTGTTCACAAAGTTGACATCAGCAAACCTCACACCCACACGGTGCCAACAGTCTGCTAACAAGCTACTAGCTAATGTTAGCTAGCCAGCTAATGAATGGCTTGAAAACAATCAAAACAAGTACTCGAAAGTATTACTTGCATAGATATTTACAACGAAATAGCAACATTTTACTTTATATCTAGCAAGATATATTACATACAGTGAGGGAAAAAAGTATTTGATCGCCTGCTGATTTTGTATGTTTGGCCACTGACAAAGAAATTATCTGTCTATAATTTTAATGGTAGGTTTATTTGAACAGTGAGAGACAGAATAACAACAAAAAAATCCAGAAAAACACATGTCAAAAATGTTATAAATTGATTTGCATTTTAATGAGGGAAATAAGTATTTGACCCCTCTCAATCAGAAAGATTTCTGGTTCCCAGGTGTCTTTTATACAGGTAACGAGCTGAGATTAGGAGCACCCTCTTAAAGGGAGTGCTACTAATCTCAGCTGGTTACCTGTATAAAAGACACCTGTCCACAGAAGCAATCAATCAATCAGATTCCAAACTCTCCACCGTGGCCAAGACCAAAGAACTCTCCAAGGATGTTAGGGACAAGATTGTAGACCTACCCAAGGCTGGAATGGGCTACAAGACCATCGCCAAGCAGATTGGTGAGAAGGTGACAACAGTCGGTGCGATTATTCGCAAATGGAAGAAACACAAATGAACTGTCAATCTTCCTCGGCCTGGTGCTCCATGCAAGATCTCACCTCGTGGAGTTGCAATGATCATGAGAACGGTGAGGAATCAGCCCAGAACAACAGGGGAGGATCTTGTCAATGATCTCAAGGCAGCTGGGACCATAGTCACCAAGAAAACAATTGGTAACACACTACGCCGTGAAGGACTGAAATCCTGCAGCACCCGCAAGGTCCCCCTGCTCAAGAAAGCACATTTACATGCCCGTCTGAAGTCTGCCAATGAACATCTGAATGATTCAGAGGACAACTGAGTGAAAGTGTTGTGGTCAGATGAGACCAAAATGGAGCTCTTTGGCATCAACTCAACTCGCCGTGTTTGGAGGAGGAGGAATGCCGCCTATGATCCAAAGAATACCATCCCCACCGTCAAATATGGAGGTGGAAACATTATGCTTTGGGGGTGTTTTTCTGCTAAGGGGACAGGACAACTTCACCGCATCAAAGGGACGATGGCCGGGGCCATGTACCGTCAAATCTTGGGTGAGAACCTCCTTCCCTCAGCCAGGGCATTGAAAATGGGTCGTGGATGGGCATTCCAGCATGACAATGACCCAAAACACACGGCCAAGGCAACAAAGGAGTGGCTCAAGAAGAAGAACATTAAGGTCCTGGAGTGGCCTAGCCAGTCTCCAGACCTTAATCCGATAGAAACTCTGTGGAGGGAGCTGAAGGTTCGAGTTGTCAAACGTCAGCCTCGAAACCTTAATGACTTGGAGAAGATCGGCAAAGAGGAGTGGGACAAAATCCCTCCTGAGATGTGTGCAAACCTGGTGGCCAGCTACAAGAAACGTCTGGTTTTGCCACCAAGTACTAAGTCATGTTTTGCAGAGGGGTCAAATACTTATTTCCCTCATTAAAATGCTAATCAATTTATAACATTTTTGACATGCGTTTTTGGGGATTTTTTTGTCATTATTCTGTCTCTCACTGTTCAAATAAACCTACCATTAAAATTATAGACGGATCATTTCTTTGTCAGTGGGCAAACGTACAAAATCAGCAGGGGATCAAATACTTTTTTCCCTCACTGTACCTAGCATTGTCTTTTCCAACATAAAAAAAATGCTAATTCTGGGTCGCTATTGAAGTCCTTAAACTCGTTAGTTCTCACTACTGTAAAAATTGAAATCTGAGGTTTACTCTGATTGTGCCTCTATCACTTTCCATTTTTGCCTGTCTGCTCTCCAAATTTCTCTGTTTCTATTGCTTAGATGGAGGAGTAGTTTCTGTTGGGTCAGGTCGCTTGCCTATCACGTCTGCCATATCTATGCTAGCTAAGTGTTGGCCATGGGCTCAGCTAGCTAGCTATCATACCTAGGACTGTGGCGGTCACAACATTTTGTCAGCCGGTGATTGTCAAGCAAATAATTGTCGGTCTCACAGTAATTGACAGATAATTAACATAAACACATTTAGCATCTCCTGGCGTCCACTCATAGCCTACAAGCCACTGACGCAGACATTTGGAACATCTACATTTAAACAAGTCTAATAAATCCATGTAATATAGCCTACACCTTCTCAATAAATCCATTATTTATTTTAGACAGGTCTAAAGAGGTATGATATGAAGAAAATGTAGTCTATTTCAGGAGAACAGAATTGCATACTCTGAGTCATCCTCATGTAAGGTCCTGATTTGGCTATGCCAATGGATGTGGGCTACACTAGTTCATTTAGCAAGATTTAGCAACAAGATTTGCTTAGAATTCCGTGACATTATTTTATAGTATGAAGAATACAATTGAACAAAGCTGAATAAAATACAAAGGATACTTTCCTCAAACGATTTGAGGGAGTGCGCACATGCGGCTATTTTGTGTTGAGCTCTTAACAAAGAAATAGGTATTCCTATATGCTTAATTAATTAATGTAACCTTAATTGTTCTACAAACGTTGGGCTATATACACTGCTCAAAAAATAAAGGGAACACTTAAACAACACAATGTAACTCCAAGTCAATCACACTTCTGTGAAATCAAACTGTCCACTTAGGAAGCAACACTGATTGACAATAAATTTCACATGCTGTTGTGCAAATGGAATAGACAACAGGTGGAAATTATAGCCAATTAGCAAGACACCCCCAATAAAGGAGTGGTTCTGCAGGTGGTGACCACAGACCACTTCTCAGATCCTATGCTTCCTGGCTGATGTTTTGGTCACTTTTGAATGCTGGCGGTGCATTCACTCTAGTGGTAGCATGAGACGGAGTCTACAACCCACACAAGTGGCTCAGGTAGTGCAGCTCATCCAGGATGGCACATCAATGCGAGCTGTGGCAAGAAGATTTGCTGTGTCTGTCAGCGTAGTGTCCAGAGCATGGAGGCGCTACCAGGAGACAGGCCAGTACATCAGGAGACGTGGAGGAGGTCGTAGGAGGGCAACAACCCTGCAGCAGGACCGCTACCTCCGCCTTTGTGCAAGGAGGAGCAGGAGGAGCACTGCCAGAGCCCTGCAAAATGACCTCGAGCAGGCCACAAATGTGACTCCACAGGTGGGGGTTGTGCTTACAGCCCAACACCGTGCAGGACGTTTGGCATTTGCCAGAGAACACCAAGATTGGCAAATTCGCCACTGGCGCGCTGTGCTCTTCACAGATGAAAGCAGGTTCACACTGAGCACATGTGACAGACGTGACAGAGTCTGGAGACGCCATGTAGAATGTTCTGCTGCCTGCAACATCCTCCAGCATGACTGGTTTGGCGGTGGGTCAGTCATGGTGTGGGGTGGCATTTCTTTGGGGGGCTGCCTCCATGTGCTCGCCAGAGGTAGCCTCCATGTGCTCGCCAGAGGTAGCCTGACTGCCATTAGGTACCGAGATGAGATCCTCAGACCCCTTGTGAGACCATATGCTGGTGCGGTTGGCCCTGGGTTCCTCCTAATGCAAGACAATGCTAGACCTCGTGTGGCTGGAGTGTGTCAGCAGTTCCTGCAAGAGGAAGGCATTGATGCTATGGACTGGCCCGCCCGTTCCCCAGACCTGAATCCAATTGAGCACATCTGGGACATCATGTCTCGCTCCATCCACAAACGCCACAGACTGTCCAGGAGTTGGCGGATGCTTTAGTCCAGGTCTGGGAGGAGATCCCTCAGGAGACCATCCGCCACCTCATCAGGAGCATGCCCAGGCATTGTAGGGAGGTCATACAGGCACGTGGAGGCCACACACACTACTGAGCCTTATTTAGACTTGTTTTAAGGACATTACATCAACGTTATCAGCCTGTAGTGTGGTTTTCTACTTTAATTTTAAGTGTGACTCCAAATCCAGACCTCCATGGGTTGATAATTTTGATTTACATTGATCATTTTTGTGTGATTTTGTTGTCAGCACATTCAACTATGTAAAGAAAAAGTATTTAACAAGCATATTTCATTCATTCAGATCTAGGATGTGCTATTTTAGTGTTCCCTTTATTTTTTTGAGCAGTGTATTTAGATTTGTTATACATTGTAAGGCTGCATGATGCGACTCTAATGATGATTTGATCAAATTTGCTTGAAAGGCATGAGCTCCTCTTTGTTTTTTTGTTCAGGCTGGACACACTACATCAGTCATTCATTCACAATTTGACAAGCACTTGATAATGCCTAGAATTTCACGGCAGCATCCCCTTTGTTTGGTCGTAATGCACTCAAAAAAAAAATCCATGCTGTTTGCGGCCAGTGGCCATTGTGCCCTTCTCCCTGAGTGCTCCATCACATGAATAGGTCTTTCTCACAGGCTACAAGTGAAGACAGACACATCAGGGAAGCAACTGCTTGTGTCTTTATCCAATTCCGAGGTGCATATTGAAGATATTGGAATAACTGTCCATATTTACTTTTCGTCAGTCAGCAATATGAGTAGGCCTAATGAACAGCAAAAGCACTAGCCTATGTCAATCTACTATTCCCCATAGTACAAAAGTCAACTTATTATATTCTGTGCCAGAACAGTTGTGGGATGCAACAGATCCCAAATGAATACCACCACTAGCATAAAAAAATATTTTTTTACGCAATGTGGCTGACACAACAAATCAGAACATTTAACATAAAATGTTGATAAACTATTAGGCTATTTCTTCACATTATAAGTGCAGCAATGCACACATAGGCAATAGGCTATAAACGCAAATGTTCACCATTATCAAAAGTAAACACAAATGCGATTATGCATGTAATGCTTTTATTATAAAGGTGCATTTTTATGGTGACAATTATTTTCATGGTGAAACTCACGCGCTGCTTATGTATGCCAGTTAGGTACTAAACCCCTTATAAAGCGGATTAATGTGCTTAATTTTAAGAAGTTATTTGGCCACTTTATTTGCGATACAAACCTTATTAAAACTTAGGCCTATGGGCTAGGCTAAATGAGGTGTGCGACTATGATTCAAAAAAGTCGCAAAAAAAGGCAATTCACACGTGATAGGCTAATTTTGTCACCTGTCAGACTATTCTTGATTTAATCTTGTCTTTACAAATACAAAATAATATATGTGACATTTGTGATTTAGAACAGACCATTATCATGCACCTGTCATGCACTTATGAATGGAGGACGCTTTTCCTGTGGTTGAATTTCATGACAGCCGGGTAGGCTATACTCCTGTTGTAAAGAAAAATACTGTACTTAATATAAGTTAAAGTTGAGAAATAAATATAGTATACCTTGTGTATAGAAAGCTGATGGGATCCTCCTCTTTTAGGGGCCATCAAAACACTGTTTTCTCATGCGCAACATGAGCTCATGGGCTCTAATTAAGTGTTTGATTAGATCTTTGATTAAATTTGCATTAATGTCAAAGTGATTAGAGGGACAATAGAGTGCTGAGTACCAGGCAGCTAGCAAGTTTGGTAGGCTACTAATGACCATCAGCAGCATCAGTGCTTTGAGAAGCCTAATTGGTCTGCCTATCCATATGAGAGACGCAGTCTCGGTCTCGACCTTGAAGCCTTTATTGAAGACGCATCTCTTCAGTAGGTCCTATGATTGAGTGTAGTCTGGCCCAGGGGTGTGAAGGTGAACGGAAAGGCACTGGAGCAACGAACCACCCTTGCTGTCTCTGCCCGGCCGGTTCCCCGCTCTCCACTGGGATCCTCTGCCTCTAACCCTATTACGCGGGCTAAGTCACTGGCTTGCTGGTGCTCATCCATGCCGTCTCTAGGAGGGATGCGTCCATTGAGTTGTTTGAGTCACTGTCCATGTTGGCGCGGTCCTCGTGTTCGTGCCGTGGGGGACGTCTTTGTGGGCTATACTCAAGCATGTCCCAGGATAGTACGTTGGTGGTTGAAGATATCACTCTAGTGGTGTGGGGGCTGTGCCTTGGCAAAGTGTGTGGCGTTATAACCTGCCTGTTTGGCCCTGTCCGGGGCTATTGTCAGACAGGGCCACAGTGTCTCACGACCCCACCTGTCTCAGCCTCCAGTATTTATAATGCAATAGTTTGTGTCGGGGGTTAGGGTCAGTCTGATACAGTGGGGCAAAAAAGTATTTAGTCAGCCACCAATTGTGCAAGTTTTCCCACTTAAAAAGACGAGAGAGGCCTGTAATTTTCATCATAGGTACACTTCAACTATGACAGACAAAATTAGAAAAGAAATCCAGAAAATCACATTGTAGGATTTTTTATGAATTTATTTGCAAATTATGGTGGAAAATAAGTATTTGGTCACCTAACAAACAAGCAAGATTTCTGGCTCTCACAGACTGTAACTTATTTTCTAAGAGGCTCCTCTGTCCTCCACTTGTTACCTGTATTAATGGCACCTGTTTGAACTTGTTATCAGTATAAAAGACACCTGTCCACAACCTCAAACAGTCACACTCCAAACTCCACTATGGCCAAGACCAAAGAGCTGTCAAAGGACACCAGAAACAAAATTGTAGACCTGCACCAGGCTGGGAAGACTGAATCTGCAATAGGTAAGCAGCTTGTTTTGAAGAAATCAACTGTGGGAGCAATTATTAGGAAATGGAAGACATACAAGACCACTGATAATCTTCCTCGATCTGGGGCTCCACGCAAGATCTCACGCGGTGGGGTCAAAATGATCACAAGAACGGTGAGCAAAAATCCCAGAACCACACGGGGGGACCTAGTGAATGACCTGCAGAGAGCTGGGACCAAAGTAACAAAGCCTACCATCAGTAACACACTACGCCGCCAGGGAATCAAATCCTGCAGTGCCAGACATGTCCCACTGCTTAAGCCAGTACATGTCCAGGCCCGTCTGAAGTTTGCTAGAGAGCATTTGGATGATCCAGAAGAAGATTGGGAGAATGTCATATGGTCAGATGAAACCAAAATATAACTTTTTGGTAAAAACTCAACTTGTCGTGTTTGGAGGACAAAGAATGCTGAGTTGCATCCAAAGAACACCATACCTACTGTGAAGCATGCGGGTGGAAACATCATGCTTTGGGGCTGTTTTTCTGCAAAGGGTCCAGGACGACTGATCCGTGTAAAGGAAAGAACCTCCTTCCATCAGCAAGGGCATTGAAGATGAAACGTGGCTGGGTCTTTCAGCATGACAATGATGCCAAACACACCGCCCGGGCAACGAAGGAATGGCTTCGTAAGAAGCATTTCAATGTCCTGGAGTGGCCTAGCCAGTCTTCAAAAAAAGTCTGTGTTGCTCAGCAACAGCCCCAAAACATCACTGCTCTAGAGGAGATCTGCATGGAGGAATGGGCCAAAAAAACAGCAACAGTGTGTGAAAACCTTGTGAAGGCTTACAGAAAACGTTTGACCTCTGTCATTGCCAACAAAGGGTATATAATATAACAAAGTATTGAGATAAACTTTTGTTAAGGCCCAAATACTTATTTTCCACCATAATTTGCAAATAAATTCATTAAAAATCCTACAATGTGATTTTCTGGATTTTTTTTCTCATTTTGTCTGTCATAGTTGAAGTGTACCCATGATGAAAATTACAGGCCTCTCTCATCTTTTTAAGTGGGAGAACTTGCACAATTGGTGGCTGACTAAATACTTTTTTGCCCCACTGTATATCTGGAGTACTTCTTATGTCTTATCCGGTATCCTGTGTGAATTTCAGTATGCTCTCTCTTATTCTCTCTCTTCTCTTGGAGAACCTGAGCCCTAGAACAATGTCTCAGGGCTACCTGGCCTGATGACTCCTTGCTGTCCCCAGTCCACCTGGTCATGCTGCTGCTCCAGTTTCAACTGTTCTGGCTGCGGCTATGGAACCCTGACCTGTTCACTGGACATGCTACCTTGTCCCGGACCTGCTGTTTTGGACTCTCTCTCTACCGAACCTGCTGTCTCTAACTCTGAATGATCGGCTATGAAAAGCCAACTGACATTTACTCAGGTGCTGACATGTTGCACCCTCTACAACCACTGTGATTATTATTATCTGACCATGCTGGTCATCTATGAACGTTTGAACATCTTGGCCATGTTCTGTTATAATCTCCACCCGGCACAGTCAGAAGAGGTCTGGCCCCCCCTCAGAGCTTAGTTCCTCTCTAGGTTTCCTCCTAGGTTCTGGCCTTTCTAGGGAGGTTTTCTTAGCTAACATGCTTCTACATCTACATTGCTTGCTGTTTGGGGTTTTAGGCTGGGTTTCTGTACAGCACTTTGAGATATCAGCTGATGTATTTTTGAAGCCCTTTTTACATTTGATTTGATTGATTAATTACCGTGACTAACCGGTCACGGGGAAGTTGACTGCCCTCATGACTCGTGACCGCCGGTGTGGCGGAAATACAATCACCGCAACAGCCCTAATCATACCACTAGAATATCCCCTGTGGCACCTTGTCCTCAGTGACAGAAAACACATAATTCATTGTGTGCTCCACAAAATCTAGCAGAAAATCCGACCCGACCAGGAACATGAATGCCACTGAATACAGAGGTTCTACGGCAGGCTAGCGGCACACTGTTGTTAATGTTGCATCACATTGGATGACCACTAGTGACTTATTGAACACAAATATGAACAGTTATGTTGCAGCTTTAAGCCATATCATCTATTACTCCTCCTGAAATAATGTTTTTCTAACCATAGAATGTAAAAATGAACCATATCTACAGTAGACCTACTACTTTGGTTTTGAGATGACACGGGTATGATGAAAGGTTAAGGTGGATTAAGTACAGATCTACCAAACATCAGATTATGGGCTTGTTTCCAGGTATTGATGAAACCTAGACCGGAAACCAGTTCTGTATAAAACATGAAATTCACAGGAAAACAGGTGTGGCCATGTGGGTGTGGGGAGACACAAACACAAATGCATGCACTCACTCAAGTGTACACACACACACACACACACACACACACACACACACACACACACACACAATCACACACAGGTTTAATTGGGATCTTATGAGTACCTGGCCTTGAATTTAGCGGTTTCTATTTAGTAATGTTTTCAAGCAGAGATCTACACAATCATGTCTACTATTCTTCCACGATGCTGTCTCTCATCCTTTCTCCTGGACTACTAGCACCTTGTCGTCAAAGTGGCATGGGGTGGACAATTTGGTTGAGGTTGACTCAGCATACAAGCCCTGAAGTGGAATAGGTTCATTTCACAGGAAAATTATTGGTCAGACAGTGTTAGAGGAACTACCCTGACGTCACACACGCATCTGTTGCCTTGTCACTTTATCCCTACCCATATGTACATACCTACCTCAATTACCTCATACCCTGCACATCGACTTGGTACCTGTACCCTGTGTATATAGCCAAGTTTTCATTACTCATTGTGTATTTATTCCCTGTGTTATCTCTGTGTTATTATTTTACTTTTTCTCTCTCTGCATTGTTGGGAAGGACCCCTAAGTAATCAGTTCACTGTTAGTCTACTCCTGTTGTTTACGAAGTTTGTGGGAAATCAAATTTGATTGACATGCACACAAACACACACTAGTTTTAACAAGGACTGTATTGGTGGTGGAAATTAGCTGCTTATATTTTTCTGACACATCAGATCAGAACATTTAGCTTAAAATGTTGATAAACTATTAGGCTATTTCTTCACATTATAAGCACAACAATGCAATAGGATAAAAGCTCAAAATGTTCCATTAGTGGGAAAACACCTTGATCACAAGTGAACGCAAATGTGATTATGCATGTAATGCTTTTATTATAAAGGTACATTTTTATGGTGAAACTCACGCGCTGCTTATGAGCCAGTTAGGCTCTAAACCCCTTGTAAAGCGGATTAATGCGCTTAATTTTAAGAAGTTATTTGGCTACTTTAGTTGTGATACAAACCTTATTAAAACATATAGGCCTATGGGCCAGGCTACATGAGGTGTGTGACTAGGATTCATAAAAGTCGCAAAAAAAGGCAGGTCTAATGCTGGGCATCATTCACAAGTGATAGGCTAATTTTGTCACCTGTCAGACAATTCTTGATTTAATCTTGTCTTCACATATACAAAATAATACATGTGACATTTGTTGTAATTTAGAATGGACCATTATCATGCACCTGTCATGCACTTATGAATGGAGGACGCTTTTCCTGTGGTTGAATTTCATGACAGCCGGGTAGGCTATACTCCTGTTGTAAAGAAAAATACTGTGCTTAATATAAGTTAAAGTTGAGAAATAAATATAGTATACCTTGTGTATAGAAAGCTGATGGGATCCTCCTCTTTTAGGGGCCATCAAAACACTGTTTTCTCATGCGCAACATGAGCTCATGGGCTCTAATTAAGTGTTTGATTAGATCTTTGATTAAATTTGCATTAATGTCAAAGTGATTAGAGGGACAATAGAGTGCTGAGTACCAGGCAGCTAGCAAGTTTGGTAGGCTACTAATGACCATCAGCAGCATCAGTGCTTTGAGAAGCCTAATTGGTCTGCCTATCCATATGAGAGACGCAGTCTCGGTCTCGACCTTGAAGCCTTTATTGAAGACGCATCTCTTCAGTAGGTCCTATGATTGAGTGTAGTCTGGCCCAGGGGTGTGAAGGTGAACAGAAAGGCACTGGAGCGAGGAACCACCCTTGCTGTCTCTGCCCGACCGGTTCCCCTCTCCACTGGGATCCTCTGCCTCTAACCCTATTATGCGGGCTGAGTCACTGGCTTGCTGGTGCTCATCCATGCCGTCTCTAGGAGGGATGAGTCACTTGAGTGGGTTGAATCACTGTCCGGGCTGGCGCCCCCCTCGCGTTCGTGCTGTGGGGGACATCTTCTTGGCCTATACTCTGCCTTGTCTCAGGATAGTAGGTTGGTGGCTGAAGATATCACCAGTGGTGTGGGGGCTGTGCCTTGGCAAAGTGGGTGGGGTTATATCCTGCCTATTTGGCCCTGTCCAGGGCTATCATCAGACAGGGCCACAGTGTCTATTAACCCCTCCTGTCTTAGCCTCCAGTATTTATGCTGCAATAGTTTGTGTCGGGGGCTAGGGTCAGTCTGTTATATCTGGAGTACTTCTCATGTCTTATCGGGTATCATGTGTGAATTTAAGTATGCTCCCGCTTATTCTCTCTCTCTCTTCTCTCGGAGGACCTGAGCCCTAGGACCATGCCTCAGGGCTACTTGGCCTGATGACTCCTTGCTGTCCCCAGTCCACCTGGCTGTGCTGCTGCTTCAGTTTCAACTGGCTGCGGCTATGCGACCTGAGCTGTTCACTAGACATGCTACCTTGTCCCAAGTTCTGGACTCTGTCTCAACTCTGAATGATCGGCTATGAAAAGCCAACTGACATTTACTCCTGAGGTGTTGCATCCTCTACAACCACTGATTATTATTATCCGTCCCTGCTGGTCATCTATGAACGCTTGAACATGTTCTGTTACAATCTCCACCCGGCACAGTCAGAAGAGGTCTGGCCACCCCTCAGAGCTTAGTTCCTCTATAGGTTTCTTCCTAGGTTCTGGCCATTTTTTTTTTATTTTACCCCCTTTTTCTCACCAATTTTGTGGTATCAATTGTTTGTAGCTACTATCTTGTCTCATCATTACAACTCCCATATGGGCTCGGGAGAGACGAAGGTCAAAAGTCATGCGTCCTCTGATACACAACCCAACCAAGCCGCACTGCTTCTTAACACAGCGCGCATCCAACCCGGAAGCCAGCCACACCAATGTGTCGGCAGAAACACCGTGCTCATGGCAACCTTGGTTAGCGTGCACTGCGCCCAGCCACAGGAGTTGCTGGTGCACGATGAGACAAGGATATCCCTACCGGCCAAACCCTCCCTAACCCGGCCAATTGTGCGTCGCCCCACGGACCTCCCAGTCGCAGCCGGTTGGGCGCAAACCCAGAGTCTCTGGTGGCACAGCTGGCGCTGCAGTGCAGCACCCTTAACCACTGCGCCACCCGGGAGGCCCAGGTTCTGGCCTTTCTAGGGAGGTTTTCCTATCTACTGTGCTTCTACATCTGCATTGCTTGCTGTTTTGGGTTTTAGGCTGGGTTTCTGTACAGCACATTGTGACATCGGCGGATGTAAAAAGGGCTTCATAAATAAATTTGATTTGATTGATTAATTACCGTGACTACCCGGTCATGTGGAAGTTGACTGCCTTCATGACTCGTGACCGCCGGTGTGGCGGAAATACGGTCACCGCAACAGCCCTAATCATACCACTAGAATATCCCCTGTGGCACCTTGTCCTCAGTGACAGAAAACACATAATTCATTGTGTGCTCCCCAAAATCTAGCAGAAAATCCAACCCGACCAGGAAAATGAATACCACTGAATACAGCGGTTATCAGGCATGCTAGGGGCACACTGTTGTTAGTATTGGATGACTACTAGTGACTTATTGAACACAAATACAAACCGTTATATTGCAGCTTAAAGCCATATCATCTATTACTCCTCCTGAAATAATGTTTTTCTAACCATATAACGTAAAAATGAACCACATCTACAGTAGACCTACTACTTTGGTTTTGAGATGACACGGGTATGATGAAAGGTTAAGGTAGATTCAATTATAGATCTACCAAACATCAGATTATGGGCCTGTTTCCAAATACTGATGAAACCTAGACCGGAAAACAGTTCTGTATAAAACAGAAAAATTTCACAGGAAAACAGGTGTGGTCATGTGGACACACAAACACATGCACTCACTCAAGCGCACACACACACACACACACACACTGTTGCAGGGGTTTAATTGGGATCTTATGAGTACCTGGCCTTGAATTTAGCAGTTTCTATTTAGTAAAGTTTTCAAGCAGAGATCTACACAATCATGTCTACTATTCTTCCACGATGCTGTCTCTCATCCTTTCTCCTGGACTACTAACACCTTGTCGTCAAAGTGGCATGGGGTGGACAATTCGGTTGAGGTTGACTCAGCATACAAGCCCTGAAGTGGAATAGGTTCATTTCACAGGAAAATTATTGGTCAGACAGTGTTAGAGGAACTACCCTGACGTCACACACACACATCTGTTGCCTTGTCACTTTATCCCCACCCATATGTACATACCTACCTCAATTACCTCATACCCTGCACATCGACCTGGTACCTGTACCCTGCGTATATAGCCAAGTTTTCATTACTCATTGTGTATTTATTCCCTGTGTTATCTCTGTGTTATTATTTTACTTTTTCTCTCTGCATTGTTGGGAAGGACCCCTAAGTAATCAGTTCACTGTTAGTCTACTCCTGTTGTTTACGAAGTTTGATTGACATGCACACAAACACACACTAGTTTTAACAAGGACTGTATTGGTGGTGGAAATTAGCTGCTTTTATTTTTCTACTAAACTCCCACACTATGCTTTCTCCCATCCATTCTACTGTACTACTAACACCATCAAAGTTGCATGGTTGAGGTGGAAAATTTGGTTAAAACAGGTTCAATTTGACTTACTTTGCTATTAACATACAAAGTTATGAAGCAGGATAACTTAATTTCACAGGAAAATTACAGGTGAGACCATGTGGGAATGCAACGAACTACACATCTCTCTCTCTCTTTCTCACACACACATGCACACATACATGTGGCATGTAAAGTACAGGTGAAAGGTCCATCTAAAACCAACACACACCGCACATCCTCTTTCCCTTGAATTGAAACGGCTTTGTAAACCACACTTAGGGAGGCACTAGGAGCATACAAAATGTTTACTCCTATAAACAATTATAAAGAGTAGAGAGAAAGAGGAACTGAACTAACTGACAAATTCTGAGTCTCTTGTGCTTTTGGAAGAGGATACTTTTTTTCTCAGACTTGCTAGCTAGCATATGCTATTATTGTGAAAGGGTTGGGCAGTACAACAGGATTACTCTACATATAATACTTGTCAACTTCAACTGTGTGTATGTATATATATATGCGTATACGTGTATCTGTGTATGTATATACTCATATACACACATACATGTGTATATATGTATATACATACACACGGACATATATACATATACACACGTGTGATAACAAAAATACATGTATAAATATATACACACACGTATGTATATACACACATATTATACACACACACACATATATATATATATAAATGTACAGTGGGGAGAACAAGTATGATACACTGCCGATTTTGCAGGTTTTCCTACTTACAAAGCATTTAGAGGTCTGTAATTTTTATCATGGGTACACTTCAACTGTGAGAGATGGAATCTAAAACAAAAATGCAGAAAATCACATTATATGATTTTTAAGTAATTAATTTGCATTTTATTGCATGACATAAGTATTTGATACATCAGAAAAGCAGAACTTAATATTTGGTACAGAAACCTTTGTTTGTAATTACAGAGATCATACGTTTCCTGTAGTTCTTGACCTGGTTTGCACACACTGCAGCAGGGATTTTGGCCCACTCCTCCATACAGACCTGCTCCAGAACCTTCAGGTTTCAGGGCTGTCGCTGGGCAATACGGACTTTCAGCTCCCTCCAAAGATTTTCTATTGGGTTCAGGTCTGGAGACTGGCTAGGCCACTCCAGGACCTTGAGATGCTTCATACGGAGCCACTCCTTAGTTGCCCTGGCTGTGTGTTTCGGGTCATTGTCATTCTGGAAGACCCAGCCACGACTCATCTTCAATGCTCTTACTGAGGGAAGGAGGTTAGCCAAGATCTTGCGATACATGGCCCCATCCATCCTCCCCTCACTACGGTGCAGTCGTCCTGTCCCCTTTGCAGAAAAGCATCCCCAAAGAATGATGTTTCCACCTCCATGCTTCACGGTTGGGATGTTGTTCTTGGGGTTTTACTCATCCTTCTTCTTCCTCCAAACACGGCGAGTGGAGTTTAGACCAAAAAGCTCTATTTTTGTCTCATCAGACCACATGACCTTCTCCCATTCCTCCTCTGGATCATCCAGATGGTCATTGGCAAACTTCAGACGGGCCTGGACATGCGCTGGCTTGAGCAGGGGGACCTGCAGGATTTTAATGCATGACGGCGTAGTGTTTTACTAATGGTTTTCTTTGGTCATTGACCAGGTCCTGCCGTGTAGTTCTGGGCTGATCCCTCACCTTCCTCATGATCATTGATGCCCCACGAGGTGAGATCTTGCATGGAGCCCCAGACCGAGGGTGATTGACCGTCATCTTGAACTTCTTCCATTTTCTAATAATTGCGCCAACAGTTGTTGCCTTCTCACCAAGCTGCTTGCCTATTGTCCTGTAGCCCATCCCAGCCTTGTGCAGGTCTACAATTTTATCCCTGATGTCCTTACACAGCTCTCTGGTCTTGGTTGTAGTCTGTTTGATTGAGTGTGTGGACAGGTGTCTTTTATGCAGGTAACGAGTTCAAACAGGTGCAATTAATACAGGTAATGAGTGGAGAACAGGAGGGCTTCTTAAAGAAAAACTAACAGGTCTGTGAGAGCCGGAATTCTTTCTGGTTGGTAGGTGATCAAATACTTGTCATGCAATAAAATGCTAATTAATTACTTAAAAATCATATGTGTTTTTCTGGATTTTTGTTTTAGATTCTGTCTCTCACAGTTGAAGTGTACCTATGATAAAAATTACAGACCTCTACATGCTTTGTAAGTAGGAAAATCTGCAAAATCAGCAGTGTATCAAATACTTGTTCTCCCCACTGTATATACACAAATATATATACACACACACACACATATATATATAAAAATATATGTGTGTGTATATATATATATATATATATACACATATATGTGTCTTATCGAGTATCAGGTGTGAATTTAAGTATGCTCCCTCTTATATATATATATGTGTATATATAAACTTATATATACACACACACACACACACACATACATATATATACACACACACATAGATCAAACACACCCATCTTATTAGTGGTGGTGAGATAATGTATCTTATGTCAGAGAAGTTTGACAGTTTGAGAAGATAATCAGAAATACTGTTAGCATGTTTTTCAATTGACTGCCATAGCCCCAAATAAAAATGTAAACAGGCTGTTAATTACATTTTTTTTCACATGGTTGCAAGATTTTTTAGATATTACAAGTTTGGGAACCCCTGCTGTAGTATTGTCGTTTTTGGTATTCAGGCCTACCACTTGTGTCATCTGCAAACTTGATGATTGAGTTGGAGACATGCATGGCCACGCAGTCATGGTTGAACAGGGAGTACAAGAGGGTGCTGAGCACGCACCCTTGTGGGGCCCCCTTGTTGAGGATCAGCATAGCGGAGGTGTTGTTGCCTACATTCACCATCTGGGGTCGGCCTGTCAAGAGGTACAGGACCCCGAGCTTAGTGATGAGCGTCAAGGGCACTATGGTGTTGAAGGCTGAGCTGTAGTCACTGAACTGCATTCTTAAATGGGTATTTCTCTTGTCCAGATGGGATAGGGCAGTGCGATGGTGATTGCGTCATCCATGGATCTGTTGGAGAAGTATGCAAATTGTAGTGGGTCTAGGGTGTCAGGTAAGGTGAAGGTGATATATTCTTTAAGTAGCCTCTCAAAGCACTTTATGATGACAGAAGTGAGTGCTTCGTGGCAATAGTAATTTATAGTTCAGTTACTTTTGCTTTCTTGGGTACAGGAACAATGGTGGACATCTTGAAGTGAGGACCACAGACAGATAGGATAGATTGAATATGTCCGTAAACATTCCAGCCAGCTGGTCTGCAAACTCGTTGAAATGAGTGCACACATACAATCAAGTAGGATATCAAATTGATAAAAACTAAACAAAGTTAAAATATAACAAAGATTGAAGTTCCAGTAGCCCATTGTTTTATTTCAGAATTGTCTAAATTAATTTTGACATTAACATCAAAGATCCTTCCTCTTCACATTCACGTAAGAAAAAAATAAATAGCATCGAACCATAAACTCCCTTTTATTAAAAGGTTAGAGCTTTTACAAAGAAAAATACAGTGAATACACTATCAACATGATTTACAACCCAATCATTAGAAGTTAAAGTATTAGTTAACGTCTTCATATATCTATACATTTTATTCCACTATGATCTGGGAACAGCGGCAAAAAAAAAAGAACAAGTGGTTAATCAGCCGAGTAAGGCTGATAACAAGTGATAACTTGTTATTTGTTAAATCTTTCCATTGTTTTCTACTTTTAATTCACAAATTATGATTTAAATAACAGCAATCTCTTCCCAAGGCAGTGCACTACGAAGTGGTGAGCCAGAATGGGTGCGTGTGGCAAAGAAGTCATGAGTAATGCAGTGAAGAAATGAGACAGAATCACCCTGACAAGTCACCCAGTTATATAAAACGGTTTCAGAGTCAAGACTGAGACCAGCCATACAATAAATAACATGGCGATTTTAAAACATTTTAAAACAAAAAAATGTTTTTTTTTTTTTGTTTTGAATTTTACCCCCTTTTCTCCCCAATTTCGTAGTATCCAATTGTTGTAGTAGCTACTATCTTGTCTCATCGCTACAACTCCCGTACAGGCTCGGGAGAGACGAAGGTTGAAAGTCATGCGTCCTCCGATACACAACCAACCAAGCCGCTGCTTCTTTAACACAGCGCACATCCAACCCGGAAGCCAGCCGCACCAATGCGCCGGAGGAAACACCGTGCACCTGGCCACCTTGGCTAGCGTACACTGCGCCCAGCCCGCCACAGGAGTCGCTGGTGCGCGATGAGACAAGGACACCCCTACCGACCAAGCCCTCCCTAACCCGGGCGACGCTAGGCCAATTGTGCGTCGCCCCACGGACCTCCCGGTCGCGGCCGGTTACGACAGAGCCTGGGCGCGAACCCAGGACTCTGATGGCACAGCTGGCGCTGCAGTACAGCGCCCTTAACCACTGCGCCACCCGGGAGGCCAAAAAAATGTGTTTCTTATTGGACAAGCTCAAGGAGTACATCCGTTTCAAAACGTTTTCAAAATACTGAACACGACCCAGATGCTCATAGCCAAGACAGCCTGGAGTTAACATACAATATTTTCGCCAAATATGTAAGTTGGTGTCCAGTGCATTAAAATAACACACTCAGGACAAGGTTGTGTGTGTCACTTGCATGTTTGATTTGACTGCAAATACACGTGACCTAAACATTTCATGAGTGAAAGCTATATTTCATCTAACTTTATTACACTTCCACTGTTCCTGTGAAGAAATCCTACCAAGATGCCTGTTAGAGATATGCCTGAGAAGCAGAGGACACAAAAAGGTCAGAAGTGGCAGATCTCATTCAACGCCAATCAACAGGCTAGTGTTTATCAGGTCACGAGACAGAAAAGGTTTTGCAAAATTTTGCAATGAGAAACGAAAATGAAGTCCAGGTAGCCCCCCCCGGTTTGAGTCTATTTTCTTCCATGTGGTGCCTCCTCCCCCCTATCAGTCTGTCTGAAACTAAGCTTAGAACTTATATTGACTTGACTCTGGGCTTGTCTGTTTGGTGTCTAGATTTTTAAGATACAATGTTGCCTATTACCAAACATATTTTTCCTCAAAACACAGTGCTGACCATTTGCGGTTGTGCATGGACGTGGTTCATATTTGACTTTTGATTCACAGACGTTTTGCTACGCTCACTCGAGCGGTTTTAAAATATAGCTTTTTTAAAATTTAGCATCAAACCTTTAACAAAATATCTAGAATGACAAAACTGAACCCTATAAAACTAGGGTCGCATTGGTGTTGAGTTAATTACGTTAACTAGTACTTGTTATTGTAATTCTTACCCTCTTATTCACTTAACATGAATATACAGTATATTTCTTAGGGCTATGGGCCTGGGACATGACTATATACTGTATATTCGGATTCATTCATACTTAGCTCTACTTAATAAGTACGCCATTTAAAAAAGTTCCCTGCATCATACTGTATAAGGATGTATACACGCCGAGCATTCATTAAAATCAACTAGTTTGGACACTTAATCGTTTGATCTTTAATCACGGAGTTATTAGTTATTCTCTATATGACAAAAAAAGGAAAGTGATACCTTTCAGAAGGAGTGATTCTCACAAGCCGGTGTCTTAGTTCACTTCCTAATTATCTCATTCTTAAAATGCACTCCTAAAATATACTCTTCACCTAGCCGCTGTCCTTGACACGCTGCGGACACTCCCACGTCATTAGTAACTCACTCGGTTTGCCATAAAAAATAAAAACAAAAGTTATTAGCGTATACATTTGAACCCCTATTCAGCTCCAATCAGTACTGTGCTGATCCTGAATTTTTTGGGAAAGAAAAGGTCCGTCGAAATGACAACAAACCAGGGTCGACTTCAGTAGGCACAAAAACAAACAGTTTCAAACGGAAAACAAAAATGGCTTGAGCACTAAGACAAAAACGTTGTCACTTTTCTTCCATTTGAGGCCTAATGAATACGACCCTGTTTTAATACAATGATTCCAGGCTATTAAAAAAAGCATTCTCCATATTCTGAGCTGAAATCAATACAGAGACTTGATTAAAAACGGACTTATAAACAAAAACTTTGGATTGCAGTAAATAATTAATGTCTGGTTTATCTATATTAAGGGCATAAACAGCTGACTAGAAAACTATGCTATTGCACGTAAAAAATATAGCTTTTCATCTTTGCAACATTCACAAATACCTTTTGCTACAACACGGTGGAGTGCCAGCAAAGTAGATGCTTTAAGTGTCAATATTTCTTTCAGAAAGAGACAGGTTAAATCAAGTAATACTGTAAATCTCTATATGTCAAATTGATGAGAGGTCAATGTCTTTTTGGAAGAATCCGCAGCACTCGATCCTAACATTAATTCATCCATCCATTCATTCACTTAACAAATCAGAGCTCAGGGAGAGGAAGGGAAGAAATGACGGCTGACATTGTACTGCATATTGAATAGTCACCGTGATTATTAACTACTGTGGTGCGGTGTGGAGATGAGACAGAGACAGACGTGAGTTGGGGAGGGAACATCCCCTCTTCCTCTCAATCCCTACCTCTTTCTTCCTCCATTCCCGGACACGTGGGCTGAATAAGGCAAGCTGCAACAGGGTCACACACAATTTAGGAGGTGAAAGGTAAATCAGTCAGTATTTTAAGGGTCATCACCATGGAGACGGACTGACTCCACCTTAGGTGCAGGGGGTGTGTCTGCAATGGGGCTCGGGACTGCAGAAAGGAGTGTTTGTCAGTTTCTGCCCTTACAAAGAGAGCCAGGACCTGGGGAAAAGTGCTGTTGCCTAAAACCTAGACAGAACAAAGTGCTGGAGAGCGTAACGTCGTGTGGAAAACGGCTCTTCGTGGCGGCCATTTTGGCGTCCCCATGTTACTACTCCTGTCCGAAGCCCTCAGTTTCCTCAATGGCAAACATCAGTTTTTCCTTCAGCTGCTCGTAGCTCTTGTAAGGGGGCAGGTCCAGTCGATTAAAGCTTAAAAACACAAAAGGAACACAGAATGAGACAATTACATTGTAAATAGACAAATGATACAGACTTCCCAGTTGGTAAGAGCATGGCACTAGAAACACAAAGATTGTGGGGTTCAATCCGGCGGGGATCACAGACACATAGTAAATATTTATGTTCTCACTGTACAGAGTTGCTTTTGATAAAAGTGGCATAAAATGTATTAGATATTTGATGACAAAATTCATTGTTTGAAGAAAGAGAGGAAAGGTTCTCTCTGGTTGAATTGAAAACAACAAAGTCGTCTTGTGTGGCAGGGCAACGTTTAATATTCAGTCAGTGAAAGTGCTCAAAAACTACCTGTGAGTAACTCCATGAAGGAACTTACCAAGTGTGACTTCTTGGAAGCCAGTTTTCTTTGCCCACCTTCTCAATGCAGAACTTCTGTGGGCCATTACTCCCTAAAAAACAAAAACTAAATTATTTGATACAACTCTCATCCACACAAGTAACATAAAATTCCTCAATGTCTGTAATTGGGCCTGGTCTAGCAGTCCATACTTGTTTGTCCATTTCCATCTACAGGTAACTGCCATAACAAAGGACACATTTGAGTAAATAAGGGATACAAAGTATATTGAAAGCAGGTGATTCCACACAGGTGTGGTTCCTGAGTTAATCAAGCAATTATCATCCCATGCTAAGGGTCATGTATACACATGCCCAGTTGCCCAGTATTTTGGCTATCATGACTAGAAGAGATCTCAGTGACTTTGAAAGATGGGACTTAAAAGGAGCATAGGGGGTTGAAAGGGTTGTGTGTGTGTGTCTCAAGTCACCAGATCTCAACCCAATTCAACACTTATGGGAGATTCTGGAGCGGCACCTGAGACAACGTTTTCCACTACCATCAACAAAACACCGGGTGATGGAATTTCTTGTGGAAGAACAGCATCTCATCCTTCCAACAGAGTTCCAGAGAATCTATGCCAAGTCGCATTAAAGCTGTTCTGGTATCTCGTGGTGGTCCAACGCCCTATTAGGACACTTAATATTGGTGTTTCTTATATTTTGGCAGTATGTCTCCACTTCTGATTCAATGTCTATATCCATCCAAATAAATTTCCACCCAAAATATTTATTTGAATCCTCAACTTCGATGGATTACTTGCTCGGTATCCATAAACAATCCCTTTGGGTGTGAGTTAGTAGAATGAATAGAACAAAACATATCTTATATATTGGAATGGCAGGGGTTAAGCCAGCCTTCTCTCTAACAGTTTCAAATACATGTATTATTTATTCTCCAACGTACCCATGAGGTCAGCGAAGCCACCCATGGGGAGCCGACAGGTGCCGGTGACAAACTGCAGCAGCCTCATACGTTTCTCATTGTCCATCTCCTTCACAAACTGGAATTAACATTTTCACATCAGAACATTCACGCGTCAAACTATGCCAAACACCCCTTCACAATATTCCATAATTCATGAATTAATGAACTGCTTCATTAAAACGGTAGAGCCATTCTGACCTGCCAGAACCAGAGGATCTGCTTGCTGCTGCGTGCGTAGTGCCTGTAGATGGTGTGCCTCTGCCAGTCCACCAGGTCTATCTCCTGCATGCCACACAGCATCACCTGGTAGGTGGGGGACCGGGAGGGGACCAGATACTATGTTACACCATACTCAAATGGAGAAGAGTTGTACGCTCTGGGAAAGTGAGTTTTTACCCGGAGTGAGTTTTGAACCCAGTCCACCAGGTCTACTCCTGCATGCTACACAGCAACACCTGGTGGTGGGACCGGATATCACTTTGGGAGATTTTTTTATTTTTTTTACCCGCTACCATGGTGATTGACCACTGATGGTTTCCAAATTGACCCCGAGAATCAACAGTCTAGGGCCGAGGCACTCGATAATTCAGTGCAAGACATTAGCACTTGAAAGGAAAAGTTTAAATACTTAATACGGTTAGATTTAAAGGAGGCCTCTATTTGGGTAGTCCCCTTTCAGGTGGTCTAAAAAGCACAGTGGTTTTCACGTCACATTTCTTCATTACAGAAACTAATTTCACCAGTCTACGAATTAAGCCATTGTGTACCTCCAGTTCCTTGGCGTCGAAGTACTGCAGGTACTGCTGGGGAAGGACCTCATTGAAGCCCTCGAAGAAGGCCTGGGTCTGCTCCTCCACCCCTCTGGACAACCTCCACTCTGCCACCAGCCTGAAGGAAGGACACAGACACACAGGGGGACACAAAGAAAGACAGACACAAGCACACACGATGTGTCAGAACATTTGCTTTCTTCTGTTGGAAAAAAACATCTGATAATGAAAGTGTTCACACACACACAGATTTCTACACTGAACAAAACATATATATAAACACAACAGGCAACAATTTAAAAGATTTGACTGAGTTACAGTTAATATAAGGAAATCAGTCAATTGAAATATATTCATTAGGCTTTAATCTATAGATTACACATGACAGGGAATACAGATGGTCACAGATACTTAAAATAAATAAATAGGGGTGTGAATCAGAAAATCAGTCAGTATCTTGTGTGACCACCATTTGCTTAGGTTAATGCATAGAGTTGATCATTACTGTGGAATGTTGTCCCACTCCTCTCCAATGGCTGTATGAAGTTGCTGGGAACTGGAACATGCTGTTGTACGTGTCGATCCAGAGCATCCCAAACATGTTCAATGGGTTACATATCTGGTGAGTATGCTGGCCATGGAAAAACTGGGACATTTTCAGCTTCCAGGAATTGTGTACAGACCCTTGTGACATGCATTATCATGCTGAAACTTGAGGTGATGGCTGCGGAGGAATGGCACTAAATGGCTCTCAGGATCTCATCACGGTTTCTCTGTGCATTCAAATTGTCATTGATAAAATGTAATTGTGTTTGTTGTCTGTAGCTTATCCCTGCCCATACCATAACCCCACTGCTACCATTGGGCACACAACTCACAACTTTGACATCAGCAAACCGCTCGGCCACACAACACCATAAACGTGGTCTGCGGTTGTGAGGCCGGTTGGATGCATTGCCCAATTCTCTAAAACAACGTTTTAGGCAGCTTATGGTAGAGAAATTAACATTAAATTCTCTGGCAACAGCTCTGGTGGATATTCCTGCAGTCAACATGCCAATTGCATGCTCCCTCAAAACTTGAGACATATGTGGCATTGGTTTGTGTGACAAAACTGCACATTTTAGGGTGGCCTTTATTGTCCCCAGCAAAAAGGTACGCCTGTGTAATGATCATGCTGTTCAATGAGCTTCTTGATATGCCACACCTGTCAGGTGGATGGATTATCTTGGCAAAGGAGAAATTCTCACTAACAGGGATGTAAACAAATTTGTGCACAAAATTTGAGAGAAATAAGCTTTTTGTGCATATGGAACATTTCTGGAATCTCTTATTTCAGCTCATGAAACATGGGACCAACACTTTACATGTTGCATTTCTATTTTTGTTCAGTGTAGTCGGTTTTCAAAGCAACCCTACCTGATGTATTCCTCTTTGTTTTCCTCAGTGACCAAGACATTGCCTCCGTCTGGCTTCAGCTCGTGAGTGGTGACCTCCCCCAGGATCTCCTTGTCCACAGAGAAGTACATCTCCAGACCACACTCCTCCAAGTTGTTATCCCTGGTGGTTGGGAATTACAAGAGGGCAGTCATCCTCATCAGCTCCTCCTCTGCGCCATTATCGTTATAGTCATACATTTTCCTCTTCTCTTCCTTATAATCATTCTTACACTTATCCTCACTCAATAACAATCAACAGCAGTTTCCATTTATAAGGAAAGCTGTTCACACCAATTCCCATTTCTACTCCCAATTCCCGGACTCACTTGATCCAGATGAGGGAGTTGTAGAATTCAGGGTCGATGGATTCCAGGTCCTTCAGGGCCAGGGGTTTGTTCAGGATGCGCTTGTAGAAGGGCAGGGAGAATCCTGTGTCGATGAACTTCCCATGGAACAAGGCCTGGAGAGAAACATCATGAACCAGGGATGTGAAGGGCTGTTGCGGTGACAGTATTACCGCCACACCGGCAGTCATCAGTCATGACCGCAGTAAACTTCTATGTGACCGTTGAGTCACGGTAATCTCCTCTTACGCACTCTGGACATTCATTGGTAGTACCCAACTCGCTAACGATCATCAGGTCACTAATAGCCTGGTACTCAGGGCTCTATTGTCTCTCTAACCACCCTGACATGAATGCAAATGCGATTGAAAATCACATTAAACATTTACCATTAAAACAGTATGTGGTTTAAAAACTCACCCTCACTGTGATTGATCAATTTGAAGAAAAAAAGTTCAAACCGGGTGGAAAACATGGTCGTTGTGGATGTTGTTTCAAAGCAGAACAAAATGGACAGCACTTTCTAAGGTGATGATTAATTCAAAACATCCATATGCATATTAGAGCTTATGCAAAGGCCAATATACAGAGCATTCGGAAAGAATTCAGAACCCTCCACTTACGTTACAGCCTTATTGTAATTTTAGTATTTAAATTCTCCCGCATCAATCTACACACAATACTCCATAATGACAAAGTAAGAAAAGGTTGTTTGAAATACGGAAATATTACATTTACATAAGTATTCAGACCCCTTACTCAGCACTTTGTTGAAGCAGCTTTGGAAACGATAACAGCCTCTAGTATTCCTGGGTATGACGCTACAAGCTTGGTACACCTGTATTTGGAGAGTTTCTCCCATTCTTCTCTACAGATCATCTCAAGCTCTGTCAGGTTGGATGGGGAGCTTTGCTGCAAAGCTATTTTCAGGTATCTCTAGAGATGCTCGATTTGGTTCAAGTCCAGCTCTGGCTGGGACACCCAGGACATTGCGACTTGTCCCAAAGCCACTCATGCGTTGTCTTGGCTGTGTGCTTAGGGTCTTTGTCCAGTTGGAAGGTGAACCTTCACCCCAGTCTTAAGGTCCTGAGCGCTCTGGAACAGGTTTTTATCAATGATCTCTCTGTACTTTGCGCCGTTCATCTTTCCCTCGATTATGACTAGTCTCCTAGTCCCTGCCACTGAAAAACATCCCAACAGCATGATGCTGCCACCACCATGATTCACTGTAGAGATGGTGCCAGGTTTCCTCCAGACGTGATGCTTGGAATTCAGGCCAAAGAGTTAAATCTTGGTTTCATCACACCAGAGAATCGTATTTCTCATGGTCTGAGGGTCCATTGATTTTGAATAGCCTAATAATAGGGCATTTTCAATATTTTCATAATTAATAATAATAATTACCTTTCGCTACAGAATATCTCATCACTGAGTAACCCGCTCTCCTTAATTTGAGAGCTTGAGAGCTTCAAGTTCCTTGGTGTCCACCTCACCAACAAACTAACATGGTCCAAGCACACCAAGACAGTCGTGAAGAGGGCACGACAAAGACTATTCCCCCCCAAGAGACTGAAAATATTTGGTATGGTCCTTTAGATCCTCAAGGGGTTCTACAGCTGCACCATCGAGAGCATCCTGGTTGCATCACTGCCTGGTATGGTAACTGCTCGGCCTCCAACCGCAAGGCACTCCAAATGGTAGTTCGTATGGCCCAGTACATCACTGGGGCCAAGCTTCCTGCCATCCAGGACCTCTATACCAGGCGGTGTCAGAGGAAGGCATATTACCTCAATTACCTCGACTAACCGGTGCCCACGCACATTGACTGTACCGGTACCCTCTGAGTCTCGCTATTGTTATTTTCCTGCTGCTCTTGAATTATTTGTTACTTTAATTATATATCTTTTTTAGGTATTTCTTCTTACCTTCTTTGGGGTAGGGGGCAGTATTGGGAATTTTGGATGAAAAGCGTGCCCAAATGAGGCTGCCTGCAACTCAGCCATAAAAGCTAGAATATGCATACAATTAGTAGATTGTTTCTAAAACTGTTTGAATGATGTCTGAGTATAACAAAACTGATATGGCAGGCAAAAACCTGAGAAAAAATCCAACCAGGAAGTGGGAAATCTGAGGTTGTAGTTTTTGAACTCAGCTCATATCGAATACACAGTGGGATATTGGTCATTTAAGGCTTCCACTAGATGTCAACAGTCTTTAGAAACTTGTTTGATGCTTCTACTATAAAGGAGGGGGGAATGAGAGGGGAATGAGTCAGAGATCTGCCAGCAGCCACAAGCTCAGTCTCGAGCGCTCACGTGAAAGGTAGCTAGCTGCGTTCCACTTAATTTCTGAAGACAAAGGAAATCTCCGGTTGGAACATTATTGAAGATTAATGTTAAAAACACCCTAAAGATTGATTCTGTACATCGTTTGACATCTTTCTACAGACTGTAACGGAACTTTTTTTACTTTTCGTCTGAAACTAGTGAACGCGCGTCATGAATGTGGATTACTGGACTGAACGTGCTAACAAAAGGAGCTATTTTGACATAAATGATGGACATTATCGAACAAAACAAACATTATTGTGGAACTGGGATTCCTGGGAGTGCATTCTGATGAAGATCATCAAAGGTAAGTGAATATTTATAATGCTATTCTGACTAATGTTGACTCCACAACATGGCGGATATATGTATGGGTATCTGAGAGCTGTACTCGGATTATAGCATGGTGTGCTTTTTCAGTAAAGTTTTTTTTAAATCTGACACAGGGGTTGCATTAAAGAGAAGTGTATCTATAAATCCGTGCATAATAGTTGTATTATCATAATTTTCAAGGCATTATCATAATTTTCACAATTTCACAGTATTATTCCAACGAAATAGTGTGGAAATTCGACCTAAGTGGAAGTCAAGTTTCACCCCATAGAGAGTATTGAGGTAGGTACCATGGCAATGAATCGTCCAATGAACTTGAAGTACTTGAGGTGGTCAGGGTTGATATAGGAGGCAGGGTTGATCTGGAGACAGTAGTTGTCCTTGCCGGCATACTCAAACAGGCAGTACATTGGGTTCAGCACCTCGTGGGATAGCAAGAAGAACCACTCCCTGAGAACACACACACCATATAAGAACATACCCCACACACACACACACACACACACACACAATATAAGAATATTCCATACACGCACACATAAAAATAAAATAAAAATTCAATCTGCAATGATCTCTAATATGAGTTCATCCTTAACCTATCAGAATTCACCTTGCCACTCCTCCGTAGTCCAAGCCCTCCTCTCCAGGGAAAATGATCCACAGTCTCCGCCTGAGATCTTGTGGATGAAAGCTCATCATCTGATGGATACAGGATTGGAAACAGTTACAACGTTCGACTACTCTTGGAACACAGCCCCTATATTCATCCGCTATTCTGTACCATGGGCAATGGTACAAAAATAGAGTACGGAAAGAATATTACAAACTATTTCTCTAACACTGATGTCTTTTCAACTAGTGTTATTGTTTATTTATTCACAGGCCTACAAAAACAGCCAGTGCAGTGGTGTCTCAATATATTATTATTAATTTCTTTATAAAATATAATTTTTTTATACACTCACTTGCTGGAATGAATCCTCAAACAGGGTTTTGCGGGTGACGGTGATCTTGATGTGCTGTGGCATTGACAGTTGCTGGAAGACGAAGATAATTACTCAATTTACAGCCACAGGAACAAGAGGAATAACTATGGGTAACAATTCTCTACCCTTCTGCAATAAATGACAAATCCTAACTTCCAATGAAGTCACATTTCTTAGTCATGCATTAATGTCAATGGGAAACTAAGTGAAAATTCGACCTAAGGGCAACTCCTAATTTTCACTTAAGCGTGCGTGCACGTGTTCACTTCCCTTCATGGATTTAAAAGGAAAATTAGACTGGCGGAAGCCAGATCTGGGCTCCAATACTTGAGCTGTGGTTGATTGAGCTTGCCTGTTGCAATGGAACCAATACAAAAGCCCCAAAAAGTGCAAATCCACCCACGAGGCATTACAGACAGGCTTAAGCAAACGCTCAAAGTATTGTAAAAATGCTTAATAATATTTTGACCCAGGTCTAGTGGAATCTCCCTCGCTTCATACTCGTCGCCAAACCCACTGGCTCCATGTCATCTACAAGACCCTGCTAGGTAAAGTCCCCTGTTATCTCAGCTCGCTGGTCACCATAGCATCTCCCACCTGTAGCACACGCTCCAGCAGGTACAGTGCCTTGCGAAAGTATTCGGCCCCCTTGAACTTTGCGACCTTTTACCACATTTCAGGCTTCAAACATAAAGATATAAAACTGTATTTTTTTGTGAAGAATCAACAACAAGTGGGACACAATCATGAAGTGGAACGACATTTATTGGATATTTCAAACTTTTTTAACAAATCAAAAACTGAAAAATTGGGCGTGCAAAATTATTCAGCCCCCTTAAGTTAATACTTTGTAGCGCCACCTTTTGCTGCGATTACAGCTGTAAGTCGCTTGGGGTATGTCTCTATCAGTTTTGCACATCAAGAGACTGGAATTTTTTCCCATTCCTCCTTGCAAAACAGCTCGAGCTCAGTGAGGTTGGATGGAGAGCATTTGTGAACAGCAGTTTTCAGTTCTTTCCACAGATTCTCGATTGGATTCAGGTCTGGACTTTGACTTGGCCATTCTAACACCTGGATATGTTTATTTTTGAACCATTCCATTGTAGATTTTGCTTTATGTTTTGGATCATTGTCTTGTTGGAAGACAAATCTCCGTCCCAGTCTCAGGTCTTTTGCAGACTCCATCAGGTTTTCTTCCAGAATGGTCCTGTATTTGGCTCCATCCATCTTCCCATCAATTTGAACCATCTTCCCTGTCCCTGCTGAAGAAAAGCAGGCCCAAACCATGATGCTGCCACCACCATGTTTGACAGTGGGGATGGTGTGTTCAGCTGTGTTGCTTTTACGCCAAACATAACGTTTTGCATTGTTGCCAAAAAGTTCAATTTTGGTTTCATCTGACCAGAGCACCTTCTTCCACATGTTTGGTGTGTCTCCCAGGTGGCTTGTGGCAAACTTTAAACAACACTTTTTATGGATATCTTTAAGAAATGGCTTTCTTCTTGCCACTCTTCCATAAAGGCCAGATTTGTGCAATATACGACTGATTGTTGTCCTATGGACAGAGTCTCCCACCTCAGCTGTAGATCTCTGCAGTTCATCCAGAGTGATCATGGGCCTCTTGGCTGCATCTCTGATCAGTCTTCTCCTTGTATGAGCTGAAAGTTTAGAGGGGCGGCCAGGTCTTGGTAGATTTGCAGTGGTCTGATACTCCTTCCATTTCAATATTATCGCTTGCACAGTGCTCCTTGGGATGTTTAAAGCTTGGGAAATCTTTTTGTATCCAAATCCGGCTTTAAACTTCTTCACAACAGTATCTCGGACCGGCCTGGTGTGTTCCTTGTTCTTCATGATGCTCTCTGCGCTTTTAACGGACCTCTGAGACTATCACAGTGCAGGTGCATTTATACGGAGACTTGATTACACACAGGTGGATTGTATTTATCATCATTAGTCATTTAGGTCAACATTGGATCATTCAGAGATCCTCACTGAACTTCTGGAGAGAGTTTGCTGCACTGAAAGTAAAGGGGCTGAATAATTTTGCACGCCTAATTTTTCAGTTTTTGATTTGTTAAAAAAGTTTGAAATATCCAATAAATGTCGTTCCACTTCATGATTGTGTCCCACTTGTTGTTGATTCTTCACAAAAAAATACAGTTTTATATCTTTATGTTTGAAGCCTGAAATGTGGCAAAAGGTCGCAAAGTTCAAGGGGGCCGAATACTTTCACAAGGCACTGTATATCTCTCTAGTCACCCCCAAAACCAATTCTTTCTTTGGCCGCCTCTCCTTCCAGTTCTCTGCTGCCAATGACTGGAACGAACTACACAAATCTCTGAAAATGGAAACACTTATCTCCCTCACTAGCTTTAAGCACCAACTGTCAGAGCAGCTCACAGATTACTGCACCTGTACATAGCCCACCTATAATTTAGCCCAAACAACTACCTCTTTCCCTACTGTATTTAATTTATTTATTTATTTTGCTCCTTTGCACCCCATTATTTGTATTTCTACTTGGCACTTTGCACATTCTTCCATTGCAAATCTACCATTCCAGTGTTTTACTTGCTATATTGTATTTACTTTGCCACCATGGCCTTTTTGCCTTTACCTCCCTTATCTCACCTCATTTGCTCACATCGTATTTAGACTTGTTTATACTGTATTATTGACTGTATGTTTGTTTTACTCCATGTGTAACTCTGTGTCGTTGTATGTGTCGAACTGCTTTGCTTTATCTTGGCCAGGTCGCAATTGTAAATGAGAACTTGTTCTCAACTTGCCTACCTGGTTAAATAAAGGTGAAATAAATAAATAAATAAAAACCGGCAATAAATACACCAATTCTCCTTTTAAAGGCATGGGGTCGAGTGCACTTGTAAGTGCATACTTTGGGAGAATTGGGACACAATGCCAAAGACATATTTATTTAAAATTTAGCAGAATGAAATCTCTCGAATCTTGTTTTCAAGAGTGTCCAAATGAAAAACAAAAACAATACTTATTAGAAGGGCAGAGGTGGTTGAGGATATAAAGTTCACACTACGATCTAGTAGTGATTGAAGATGACGCCGTACTGTATGGCTGCCGTCTTGTGAGCCAACTTTGTTATTTTGCGTTTATCTTTACTATTTTTGCACGAAATGCATCCACTATGGTTTCTTATGATCAACAAGGACTTTTGAACATCAGATCGGCAGTTAGTACCCTCAACTCCGGCTTCAACTTAAACTAAATCTGCCCTGGGCTCTGTGTAATTCCGATCCAATTTTCAGGCTATCCACACGCCGGCCACCTACTCCCTCCATTCTATTGGCCAGTCACTTGATAGCAAAATGGACTCTCGTAACTGCAATATTGTGTGTTTTGATGAAACTGGCCTTTCATACCCGCCCCTCAATAACCCCATGGCTATCCAACTAGATGGATTCTCGAGCAGACAGGACATTGGATTCAGGGAAATCAACAGCAAACAGTGTGCTGACTCTAGCGCAGTGTAAGTCTCGACCCATTGTTCACCCATCTTGGAATACCTCACCCATCTTGGAATACCTAGCTAGCGCATCTTGGAATACCTCAAGTTGGCACTTAAACTGCATGAGGCTATAAACAAGCAGGAAGCCATGCACCCGAAAGCTGCTTTCCTTGCATCCTTCGTTACTAGGGGTGATAAAGTATTATACCATGGTTACTCTACAAACAAGCAAACATACATACAAGGCCCTCGCTTGTCCCCCCTTCGGCAAAGCAGATCATGACTCTATACTCCTGCTTCCTGTTTACAAGCAGAAGCTGGTCCTCCATTTCGAAGGTTATGCTACAAGACGGCTTGTTTCGGGACTCCGCCAACAGCATCAGCTAGCTAATGAGCTCAGTCACCAGCTACATTAGGAATGCATCACCGATGTTGTCCCCAAAGTGTAGGTTTGCTGATTCCCCAATCAAAAGCCCATAGCCTTGAGGTTGGTGCTAAAGGACAGGGCAACCGCAGCCAACACTAAGGCAATGGCTGAGGACACGAACATGTACAAGAACTCCCTCTATGGCCTCTGCAGAACCATCAAACAAGCAAAAGGACAATATAGGAACGAGGTGGAATCCTATTACACAGGCTCTGATGCCCAACACATGTGGCAGGGGCTACAGTCCATTACGGATTACAAAGAAAGACCCAGCTGTGATCTGGCCAACTTTGCCTTTCTACCAGATTAACTCAATGCACGGTTCGACAAAAACAACACCGAGCCGTGCACGAGGGACCCCACGGACTGGGTGATCTTGCGCTACGCGGCCGACGTCAGTAAGGTTTTTAAATCAGGTCAAGACTCATTAGGACTCGGAGGGCAAGACGGTATTCCAGGGCGCATTCTCAGAGCATGTGCAGGACAGGTGGCAGGCATATTCACTGTCATTTTAAACCTCTCTTTGTCCCAGTCTGTAACCCCCATGTGTCAAGCTGACCACCATCATTCCTGTTCCTAAGAACTAAGACTACCTGCCACAATGACTACCACCCTATAGCACTCACATCTGTAATCATGAAGTGCTTTGAAAGGCTGGTTATGGAACAAATCATCTCCATCGTCCCAGGCCCACTCCAATTTGCATACTGCTCAAACAGATCCATAGACGATGCAATCTCAAATTGCACTCCACACTGCCCTCACTCACCTAGATAAGAGGAATACCTATGTGAGAATGCTGTTCATTGACTACAAAACCATAGTCATGGTGGCATTGGCCCTCAAATCCTCAAAATGTTCTACAGCTGCACCACTGAGGCCATCTTGACTGGCTACATCACTGCTTGGTATGGCAACTGCACTGCAACTGCTCTACAGAGAGTGGTGCAGACGGCCCAGTGCCTTCGCAAAGTATTCAGACCCCTTGACTTTTTCCACATTTTATGTTACAGCCTTATTCTAAAATGGAATAAATACAAATGTTTCCTCAGCAATCTACTCACAATACCCCATAATGACAAAGCGAAAACAAGTTCTTAGAAATGTTTGCTAATTTACAAAATATAAAAAACAGAAATACCTTACATAAGTATTCAGACCCTTTGGTATGAGACACGAAATTGTCCTCATTGAAGGAATTGTCCGTAGAGCTCCGAGACTGGATTGTGTTGAGGCACAGATCTGGGGAAGGGTACCAAAAATTGTCTGCAGCACTGAAGGTCCCCAAGAGCACAGTGGCCTCCATCATTCTTAAATGGAAGACGTTTGGAACCACCAATACTCTTCCTAGAGCTGACCGCCTGGCAAAACTGAGAAATCGGGGGAAAAGGGCCTTGGTCAGGGAGGTAATCAAGAACCTGATGGTCACTGACAGAGCTTCCAGAGTTCCTTCTGCAGCACTCCACCAATCAGGCCTTTATGGTAGAGTGGCCAGACGGAAGCCACTCCTCAGTGAAAGGCACATGACAGCCCGATTGGAGTTTGCCAAAAGGCACCTAAATACTCTCAGACCATGAGAAACAAGATTCTTTGGTCTGATGAAACCAAGATTTAACTCTTTGTCCTGAATGCCAAGCGTCACCATCTGGAGAAAACCTGGCATCATCCCTACGGTGAAGCATGGTGGTGTGGGGATGTTCTTCAGTGGCAGGGAATAGGAGACTAGTCAGGATCGAGGCAAAGATGAATGGAATAAAGTACAGAAAGATCCTTGACAAAAAACATGCCCCAGAGTTCTCAGGACCTCAGACTGGGACGAAGGTTCACATTCCAACAGGCCAACAACCCTAAGCACACAGCCAAGACAACAGAGGAGCAGCTTCGGGACAAGTCTCTGAATGTCCTTGATTGGCCCAGCCAGCGCCCGGACTTGAACCTAGATAGAACATCTATGGAGAGACCTGCAAATAGCTGTGCAGCGACGCTCTCCATCCAACCTGACAGAGCTTGAGATCTTCAGAGAAGAATGGGAGAAACTCGCCAAATAAAGGTGTGCCAAGCTTGTAGAGTCATACCCAAGAAGCATCGAGGCTGTAAATGCTGCCAAAGGTGCTTCAACAAAGTACTGAGTAAAGGGTCTGAATAGTTTATGTATAGTTTTTTATTTTTTATTAATTAACATTATGGGGATATTGTGTGTAGATTGATGAGGGAAAAAAACTATTTAATCAATTTTAGAATAAGGCTGTAACCTAACAAAATGTGTAAAAAGTCAAGGGGTCTGAATACTTTCCGAAGGCACTCTACATCAGTGGCGCCGAGCTCCCTCCCATCCAGGACCTCTATATCAGGCCATGTGAAAAGGGCCGGAAAATTGTTAAAGGCCCAAGCCATAGTGTTCTCTCTGCTTCCGTTTGGCAAGTGGTACCGGAGCATCAAGTTTGACACCAACAACTCCTGAACAGCTTCTATCCCCAAGCCACGAGACTGCTAAATAGCCAACAAAACAGCTACATGGACTTTCTGCATTGATGTTTATATTTTTGCACTGTCTCTATGCACGCACACACACTTTACGCACATTTTACACACTCACACGCTCTTCATTTACTCACGCACACATATTCATACAGACTCTACACCCACACACAATCATCAAACACGCTGCTGCTACTCTGATTATCATATATCCTGATGCCTAGTCACCTTACCACCCTACATATCTAACCCTACCATGCCAGTATCCCTGCACATTGTATATGGTATTGGCACTGACCCTGTATATAGCTTACTTACTTTGTGTTATTATTTATATTTCCTGTGTTTTTGTTCAAGTTGGCTTTTTCTTATTTAAAAAAAAATGTATAGTACTACTGCATTGTTGGGAAAGAGCAAGCACGTGTACTAGTGCACGTGACAAACTTGAAACTAGGATTCAGGGTGTGTAGGGTACATACCTGACACCAGAACCTGAAGTACTGCACTTTCGCTTTGAAGTCCCTGACGTAGGTAATCTGGGGCCCGTTCTCACTGTGGGAAGCAAAGATGAAATACATTTTACATCTCTGAATTGAGTGACACAATTGAACCTTCGCTAAGCCCCACCCCAGAATTTGGGGCAACAAAATCGCAGCTCTACGGTGGATAGCAAACGTTGCTAACCAAGCCCGAGTCATGACAATTTGGACAAACTCACATTTCAAAAGCATGGAAGCCAATAAGGACAATGGCGAAAACAGTTTATTTAAAAAAATATATATATATATTTTTTAAATGGCTAAATTAATGAACAGTTCACCAGGGAAAGAAAGGGAAAGGGGATAACTAGTCAGTTGCACAACATTCAACCAGAACGTGTCTTCCGCATTTAACCCAACCCCTCAGAGAGGTGTCTTAATCGACTTCCGCGTCAACAGCACCCGGGTAGCAGTTGTTGTTGGGGGTTAACTGCCTTGCTCAAGGGCAGAACGGCAGATTTTTCAAACTTGCCGGCTCAGGAATCCAAACCAGCTATCTTTCAGTTCCTAGCCCACCGCCCTTAACCGCTAGGCTACCAGCCCCCCAGGGGTAATTGCGACTGCTTTACCTTAAAATGCATTGTTTGCTAACTGGTTACCTAGCGCTCCTTGAGTCTAGGGCTGGGCGATACGGCCAAAATATCATATGGTATTTTTCACAGTATTTTATGTTTTTGATTAATAAAAGTTCTACATTTGCTTAGTGCGTGGCCCTAGGGTAGCAACACATATATTCTCAATGGGTCTTTCGCCATTCTGATTGTTTTATACTGTTCAATTCAACTTCAACCTAAAATAATTTCCTCCGTTTCCATCAATTTCTGCATTTCCTGCACTTGTTTGAGATCATTTCCACACTGCCACAATATGGGAAAAAATACTAGGCCTTATTTTTAACCAAATGTTGCAATTGTGATTTAGATCAAAACACTTGGGTGAACTTTTTGAATCATGGAAATAGAATGTTTATTATAATTCTATAGTTAGAATAAAAATAATAGTGGGCACTTTGAATACAGTGTTGTTTGACATGACAACGAATTAAAATGCCATGGACGAGTTATTGTGACCGGTTAGGAACACATGTGATGTTCCGTGTTTCCTAGTGGACGCTATAATCTTTGGCTACATTAAATCTTTATTCATATAGCCCATATATATTCATGCTTTGCCTATTCCTCTTTGATTTAGCAGATACTGTTGCACAAACAACATGCTGATTTAAGCCTCCACCAGTACTGGTATCAGGCTGTATTAGCTAGCTCCGTTCGCTCTGACTCTGCCAGCTAACTAGCGATTAGCATTAGTGGCTAACACGATTTAAATTAACTTGCTAAGAAAATACAAACTAGCTGTTTGCAGATGTAAGAAACACAAAGTAATATTGTAATTATAGAACGCTTGTGGATTTATATTAAGATCAAAGTGTAAACATCGTTGTCATCAACATTGTTGCATGTACCATGCAGACTGAACGAACGTGTCTCGTGGTCAAGCAACAACAAATGCGCTCCTTGAGTGACAGGGGGTGGGACTAGGTCTGTGTGGAAAACGGCACGAAGAGAGAGAGAGAGAGAGAGAGAGCGGAGGGATGACTCAAGTAGCGGAGTAAACTATAAACTTGGACATTACACACGGCGTATCACATTTAACAAACCAAACATTCAAATAACGTTATAGAAGGTAAAGTAAAAACCCAAACCGGTCCGTGCATAAATACTGGTATATAGTAAAATATGGTATACCGCCCAGCCCTACTTGAGTCACCATTGAAACCTTTGCTAACACTAGCTAGCCAAATTAATATAACATATTTTCTCCTAATGCATGTTAGCTAGCCATATTAGCTATTATGAATATAACTTTTACACTGCATTCAGAGGCATCCAGTGACTTGCCATAATACAAACATCATTTTACCAGGTTCACGTGAAGCAATTGTAATGACTGTCCACCACAACATTCCCAGGAGTCTCCTGATCCACAAGGGGTAGTCTGTGTTTAATTTCATTGTGTATTAAAAACAGTTTGCGATCATTGTGAGGGGTTTTCTCCAATGGTTTGAACTAGGATTTGGACTTCCTGGAAAATGGAGGTGGGCTTAGGGAATGGTCAATTAGGTGGGTGAGTGCACCTGTGAACTTTGACTAATGCGATTTGTGGATTAAAATTAAGTATTTAAAATATGTGGGTGTGTTAGCACGTAAATGAATGAGTAAGTGAGTCTAGAGATTAGAGAGCCGGCCAGAAATCAAAGGGTGAGTGAACACTTGAGAGTTTACTAGACTCACAGGGAGGATTTGCCCGTGCGAGGGTCTATGTAGGTGGTGGTTCTCCGGTTGTGGTCCACAAAGTAGGGGATGCCATCCACTGTGAACCTCATCTCCCAGCCTTCAGGTAGGGGCTTGTCATTCAGCAGCCTACAGGAGGGACAGACACACACACTTATTTACAGGGCATCGACAGTCATGTAAGAGTTTTGAGTAACAGTACAATACTTGTGTTGTTTGTTAAGAAGTTCAACTGACCCTTGTGTCCGTGGGTCCTCCCACTGAGTCATCCGCGTTGTGTGGTGAACAAAATAAACCCTGCCGTTGGTGTCTGTTCGCTTCTCTGCAGTAGACAAAAACAAACAGAAGAACGACAATTTAAAAAAAAAAAGGGCTGCCTTAGGGCTCTATTTTTATATGTACATTTAATATTGCAGATAGATTGTAGCTTCCATTAATGTAAATGTCTGCATCATTTCCAATCCCCCAGAATGCTAGAAAAGGTTGGACACCTACACATTCAAGGGTTCATTTTTTTATTACTATTTTATACATTGTAGAATAAGTGACGACATCACAACTATGAAATAACACATACAGTGGGGCAAAAAAGTATTTAGTCAGCCACCAATTGTGCAAGTTCTCCCACTTAAAAAGATGACAGAGGCCTGTACTTTTCATCATAGCTACACTTCAACTATGACAGACAATACGAGGAAAAAAAATCCAGAAAATCACATTGCAAATAAATTCATAAAAAATTCTACAAATTATTCCATTCTAGGAATTCCATTCTAGGAATGGATCATCCATAAGTGTCATTGGAAATAGGACCTTGTTTACCATAGCACAGCTCAATCTTAAAATAAATACTCTTTGTTGGCCGCAAATGTATTCTCCTTAACTGTACGAACTACCAGCCACTAACAATACATCAGGGGAATTATGAGGTCTTTAAAGTGCTGCCACTGGAGAAAATGAGCACTACCGGTATATTTCGGAACAAGGAAAGAGATTACTTCACAATATTGGATCTCTTCCCCCTAAACTTGCAGATACCCTAAGAGGTGTCAATATACAAATACTATGGGTCTTTCGTTGATACAACTGGACCCTGGCCCATTTGACTCCGCTTTCTTGTATGGAATAATTTTTGTTAGGGGTATTTTGTATTCTATATACACTACAGCCACACACTTTGCAACAGTGAAATTAAGGAAGGCTTGTATAGAAAAAAAATCGTTAGAGGCAATGAAACATTGTAAGAGAGCAGAGACCTCAAAGTGAACGTACAATTGTTAGTGTGTTTTTGTTCGCCCTCATTGTTTTGTTGTTTGTTATGCTATGTTTTATGTTACCTGGTTATGTTTTTTGAAAATCAAATATATGTACAATTTGTTTATGATGTTGACCTGAAACAAGGAAAGTGTTTTTTTTTAAACTTTGGAACATGCTTTCATTGATCAGTGAGTAGTCAAGCCCTCGTCAGACCAACAACGGTTTAATTCATAGAAAGCCTGCCTCTTTACATTAACGGCAGGTGTGCGCCCATAATTCCCGCTGTCAAAATAGAACAAATATTTCTGACACACCCACAAAGCAACAGCAAGTGCACTAAGATTTATGTTTGCATTTGGATTGTTAAAATAGAGCCCTCAAGGCATCTACAAACTAGGTTCGGCTTGTTCCTAGCAGAACTCGGTAAGGTGAAGCGAACGTCTGCCTCGCATACTCCCTCAAGATCTTTGGTCAAAAAACAGGAACAAATCTGCAATATTAAAGTTGTTTGTCCCACTTGAGACTAGGCCTGGGCGGTATACCGTATTTTATGATATACCGGTATTGATGCAGGGACCGGTTTGGGTTTTTATTTGAATGTTTGGTTTGTTAAATGTGATACGCCATGTGTAATGTCAATTTTTATAGTTTACTTCGCTACTTTAGTCATCTCTCTCCCCTCTTTCTCTCCGTGCCACTTTCCACACAGACTTAGCCATGCCCCCTGTCACTCAAGGAGCGCATTTGATGTTCCTCAACCACGAGACACTTGCGTTCAGTCTGCATGGTCAACGCAGCAGCACATGTAACAATGTTGATGACAACCATACTGTTTTCACTTTCCTTCTTAATATAAATACACTAGTGTTCTATAATGACACTATTAGTTTGTGTTTCTTACATCAGCATGTTGTTTGTGCAACAGCATCTTCTAAATCAAAGAGGAATATGCAAAGCAAGAATATGTTAGCTACATGAAGTAGCTAAGAGAATACATGCAATGTAGCCAAAGCTTATAGGCTTCCCTAGGAAACACTTATCAGTGTTTAGTTCCTACCCTGTCACAAAAACTCCTCCCTGGCATTTTAATTTGTTGTCATCTCAAACACTGTATTCAAAGTGCCCACTATTATATTCTAACTATAGAATTAGAATAGTCATTATATTTCCATGATTCCAACAGTTTTGCTCTAATTAGCAAGTCAAATTGCGATTGCAACATTTG